>NC_085841.1:322613401-322665901 GCF_035594765.1 Anolis carolinensis | reverse complement strand
AGTGGAGATTCTCTTTTAATGTATTCATATGCAAGGGAAGCTAAATTTCCAAATCATAATTGTATCACTGAGAGTAAAGCTGCTTTCCCCCAGAAAATTGTTCTCCTTTAAAAGGGATTCAATGGAAAAAAATGATATAAAAAGAAACTGTAAAATTATACACAACACATTGAATATTCAAAACAGATACTTCTTTTTACCTATTCAGAGAGCAGTTTTCTCTCCCGCCCATCCACTTTTTTTCAGCTGAGCAAAATAGAAGGAAATTGCCCTTTAGGAATTCTGCAACTGTGTTATGGCTGCCAAACCAGTAATTTTCAGGATTCCAACAGGATTCTAGAAAATACATTTGAACCGGTGATATAATTGGAGATCCTGTTATGACAGAAACAGCCTGAAATAAGAGAGGAAAAGAACCTTTTCAACTAATTATAGCTAATTTAGTTTAGAATGGTGGACTTGATCGTTTTCTCCCTACACTTCAAGTTTAATTATGCTAAATATTCATATATACAGTTTTTGTGTAAGATAAATATTACCAATCCCTTTCAAAATAAACATGCATTCCATCTACAGAGAATGCATGTTTATTTCACCATATTTCTATGTTCCCTCTTCCTTTGTCAACTTTCTTCCTTTCCTAATATGTCGGATGGCCTTTTTGAACAGGATATAAATCCCCCCATTCTGTGCAGGGCACTCTGGTATTTTGCATATAATATATATAATGTCTCAGCTATATTTTTCTATATGTAAAAACACAGTGGACACTTGGTATCTGCTGGGGTTTGATTCCAGGAACCCCACATGGATAGCCAAACTCATGGATGCTCAAGTCTCCTGGCATTCAATGGCATAATAAAATGGTGCTCCTTATATTAAATGGAAAAATCAAGATTTGCTTTTTGGATTTTTGTGGCATATTTTCAATAGATGTGAATGGCTGAATCCATGGATATAAAATCCATTGATATCAAGAGACGACTGTACATGCTCCCCTTGAAACTCCTGATCATTTCTGTTATTTAGACAAATTTTGCATGTCTGATATTTACAATGCACACTTGAATTTTGTCTGGCTTTATAATGCTTAAGTGTAGGTAATGTGGTGACTCCAGATATTTTGGACACCAGTTCTCATGAGCACCAGTTCTCATGAGCACCAAACTAGGATACACAATAATCCATTATAGATGGAAGGAATATTGGAAAATATGTGAAAATTGATCCAAAACCCAGGGTGGTTTTTTTTACTGTTAGGAAACCTGATAAGAAGAACTCTAGGCATGTGAGGAGTTTTGTACACTTGGTCCCCCCCCCCCACACACACACATTTTCTCGACCAAACTCCAGAACTGCAGTCTTTAAAAACTGCACAATTTTACAACATTCTTAGCAAACAGAAAAACAATAACATTGTTTGTTCTTGTCTGTGAAAATGACCTTTATGAAGACTTGCATCCATTAAGGCTGTGCAAAATTTTTGAAACTTGTTGTAAGTCAGATCAAATTGGTTAGATTCATACTTACGATGCAAAATCTATGCATGGGCATTGTTCGCACCAAAAAATTAAGTATTTTTTGTAAGTTGTGTAAACGTCATAACTCTCTGTGACACAGTTTTAATTCACAGAGCAACCAAGCACTACAAGGAGGCAAAGACAAAAATGTTGCCATGCCTCTTAGCCAATCAGGGCTGGGGTGGGGGGGTGGGGAGAGGAGGCAGAGGTGGAGCCATGGCCATTGCTCTTTTCCTCCCGCCCCTCGGCACACTCTCCACTCGGAAAGGGAAAGTGAGAGGAGCTCCACACCGGGTTAGCTTTCCAGGCAGGATACAGGCATAGGGTACAGGGTTGCACCAAAGAAGAGAGAGAAGAAGACTTCAGCAGCTGCTGCTTAGCTTATAGCGATTAGCTTACTGTAGCTGAGGCTGACTCTTCATGCTGGGGAAACAGAAGAGAGAAGTTTTGACACACTGAGGCAGGTAATGGCAGGCAAGGGCTTGCTTATTCTTTTTTGGGACAGGCAGCAGTTTTTGTCTTATGACTTATATTTTTGCTGAATTTTAGGAAATCTTTAAGGGTTACTCCCTGGACTACATTGCTCTCTGTGTGCTGTCTGTGTATAGTGCAAAATAGCACACAATTTTTTTCACCCAGCCACAACTTGCGTTGGCTGCATTTTCTGCACAACCACTTGTTTAGCTCTGGCACAAGTGGCCTTAGCTGCTTCTTCTAGAGCTAGTGTAATACCTGTGTGAACAATACAGCAAAAAATAACACAACCACTTGTTTAATTCTGGCACAAGTTGCCTTAGCTATTTTTTCTGTCCTGAAATAGTCGTGGAATCCCAGGAATCACATGATTTTATATAGTACTGTTGTTTTAACTCAAGTCATAGGTGGAGAAAAGGAGTAATGGCCAAAGTTCTACTAGTTGACCTGGAGATTCCTAGGAAATACTTCTCTAGGAATCTCTTTCGGCATAACTCTGTGGACCACATTTGTTGTTCTTAGATAAAAGAATTATTTATTTACCCACTTTCACAGGGGTTCTGTGGGGATACCTTTGGGTTTATTTTAAAGAAGATTTTATTTTTAGAAACATTGAGAATTTACTAAAAATCTGTGGATGACCCAAACATTCTGTGCTTGCTTGATATATTTGCTTCTAGTGGAAAATGTGTCTTGTCTTCTAAGTATGGACACCACCCAACCCCGCTCGAGCCAGCCATAGCTTGACAAAATTACTTTGAATGAAATAGTCACAAAATTTCATTATTATCATTATAGTAATGAAATTATTACTAACAATACTTTAGAAACACTTTAGAAATGAAACACCAGCACCCCCTAATGTAATGACCTTTGAAATATTTTTAATCGATCACACAGTCCTAACATCCATACTGCCCATACTAGTCAAGTTTATGTAAAAGTTCATGTAAAAAATCTGTAAATGCCTCTCCCTGGCAGTAAATACAACAAATAAATAATGGATCATGGTCTAACCTTTGTGAAACCCCAAACTCCAGATCAGTTGCATGAGGCAATTGCCTCGCAACTTAAATCTGGGCCAATTTTCCTTTGGTTTCTACAAGTTTATGGTTTGCCCTTCTATTGCCATCAATATTTATACCAGCTTGTTTTATTTACCAGGTCTATTGAAAATAAACCCATAGAATAGTCTTTCTTTCTTTTTTTGCATTCCTAATCCCTTTACAAGTTCTCAGGTGCCCTGCAAGAGAGGGAAATATCCCATTTCAGCCCATATTGATTTGAAGAACATGCTGAACAATTTTCAAAGGTTCTGGAAAAGCGCTTGTCTCAATTGTCTAAGCCAGACTGAATTTACCTTCCTACTACAAACCTAAGGCTCCCAATTTGCCTCTCCAATCTGCCTTATATTGAAAAGAACAACCTGTCCACACTTTCCCCTATAAATGTTGCACTAATCCAGTTGAAAGAAGACAAACATGGAGACCTTTCTCTCTTTTGTCTTTCCAGAGTGCTAGCATGTGAGTCTCTTTGTATGCTTTAACATCACTTCAAGTCAAGAGCCTTCGAATTATGACTTTCATAGGGTCTTCTTAGACACTCAGAAATGGTTTGCTATTGCCTTCTTCTGAAATGTAGCCTAGGGCACCTAGTATTCTTTGATAGTTCCTCATTCATATACTATCCAGACCTTACCCTGTTTAGTTTTCAAGACCAGGAAGAACATAAAGCTGTTGTTGTTGTTGTTGTTGTTGTTGTTGTTGTTGTTGTTGTTGTTGTTGCTGCTGCTGCTGCTGCTGCTGCTTTTTCATTAGCAATACATACCCCCTAGCTTTGGTGGGAATAGTTAGTTAATCCTCTATTATCATACTTCTCCAGCTATTTTTAAAATGTTTCTGTTTCTCTCCCTTCTGTCCTCTTTTCCATTTGTTCCCAGTTTCATTCAATTGATGCAAATTGAGTTCAAAATACAAAAGGAATTTGTATGCAACTCAGCATTGGGAGAGTAGAGGAGGGGGCAGAATCTTGCCCTTCCCAGTATGCTCAGGCAAAAACAAACTGTTGCAGCCACTCCTAGCTTGTGTGTTCTTTATTAATAACATTTGGCATCTTGACCACACTCTGATACTGTCAGGATGGGTCCTGTTTTTCATCTGTGAAATGCTGCAGGATATGACCGTGCAATGAAGGGAGGGAAACGAAGATTCTCATTCTTGTATTTTTGTTGTTGATGGTCTTACCTCTTGTTGTTGGTGGTCTTACCTCTTGTTTAAGGTGAGCCTTACCCAAAGTGTGGAAAGTTACATTGTAAAAGTAACCAGGAAGAAGCCCATGGAGAGGATGAACTCCGGCAGGGGGAAGAGCAGCTGCAGACAAAGGGGAGGAGATGGGAGAGATACAAAGGCATTTGCCTGTAACTCCAGCATGTGAAAAATACAGTTCTAATGGACATGTGGTCACAGCACGTTTCACTGAAGGGTTAAGCAAGTGGAGATGTGGATCCAGATCAGGCCTGGGCCAACTTGGGCCCTCTCTCCACGTGTTTTGGAATTCAACTCCCACAACAACAACAACAATAGGATCATGATGGGAGGGAGGGGGGTCTAGTAGGGTGTATCTAGGTGCTGTTTTGTTTTAATATGTTAATGGTTTTAAATTGTATTTATATGTTTATTGTTTCTATTATTTTATGTTTTTATTTGCTTTGTATAATGAGGCATTGAATTTTTGCCTAAATGTATATTGTATGCCGCTCAGAGTCCTCTACGGGGTGAGAAGAGCGGGATAGAAATGAAGTTAATAATAATAATAATAATATGCTGATATTTTTCATCATCATCTCTCTATGTGGAGTTACACATTGATTGTTCTACCCAATCCCTGTGTTGAACAGCACATCACACAACTGAATGTGCATCTTATGTGCATCTTTATCCATAAAGGTGCTGCAGGAATAATACTCCTAAAGTGATCACATATCCAAATACACATTTGAATGCACAGGCTTGTCCACATATGCATATACTTTATTTCTGCATCCTTGAACTGAATGCAGATTTACCATTTTGGACAAAAATGTCTAGTCACTTCTATTGGGGAACATTGCACACATGAGATACTATCAAGTGTTATTTATTTATTTATTTATTTATTTATTTATTGTGCCAGAAGTAAATTGATATAAAATACAGTTATAATGTATTTTAAAAAACACACAAACAAAGTTTAAAACTTAGCATTATACTAGATTTGCTTTGATCAGAAGTTGGCCACTTGGAGTGTCTTTGGTGTCGCTATGAGAAGGTCCTTCATTGTGCATGTGGGCTCAGACTATATTGTAATAGGTGGTCTGTGGTTTCATAGAATCATAGAATCATAGAATCATAGAATAGTAGAGTTGGAAGAGACCTCAAGGGCCATCTAGTCCAACCCCCCGCTAAGAAGCAGGAAATCGCATTCAAAGCACCCCCGACAGATGGCCATCCAGCCTCTGCTTAAAAGCCTCCAAAGAAGGAGCCTCCACCACGGCCCGGGGGAGAGAGTTCCACTGCCGAACAGCCCTCACAGTGAGGAAGTTCTTCCTGATGTTCAGGTGGAATCTCCTTTCCTGTAGTTTGAAGCCATTGTTCCGTGTCCTAGTCTGCAGGGCAGCAGAAAATAAGCTTGCTCCCTCCTCCCTATGACTTCCCCTCACATATTTGTACATGGCTATCATGTCTCCTCTCAGCCTTCTCTTCTGCAGGCTAAACATGCCCAGCTCTTTAAGCCTCTCCTCATAGGGCTTGTTCTCCAGACCCTTAATCATTTTAGTTGCCCTCCTCTGGACGCTTTCCAGCTTGTCAGCATCTCCCTTCATCTGCGGTGCCCAAAACTGGACACAGTATTCCAGGTGTGGTCTGACCAAGGCAGAATAGAGGGGGAGCATGACTTCCCTGGATCTAGACGTTATTCCCCTATTGATGCAGGCCAAAATCCCATTGGCTTTTTTAGCTGCCGCATCACATTGTAGGCTCATGTTTAACTTGTTGTCCACGAGGACTCCAAGATCTTTTTCGCACACACTGCTGTCAAGCCAGGCGTCCCCCATTCTGTATCTTTGATTTCCATTTTTTCTGCCGAAGTGAAGTATCTTGCATTTGTCCCTGTTGAACTTCATTTTGTTAGTTTCGGCCCATCTCTCTAGTCTGTCAAGATCGTTTTGAATTCTGCTCCTGTCTTCTGGAGTGTTAGCTATCCCTCCGAGTTTGGTGTCATCTGCAAACTTGATGATCGTGCCTTCTAACCCTTCGTCTAAGTCGTTAATAAAGATGTTGAACAGAACCGGGCCCAGGACGGAGCCCTGCGGCACTCCACTTGTCACTTCTTTCCATGATGAAGACGACGCATTGGTGAGCACCCTTTGGTTTCGTTCGCTTAGCCAATTACAGATCCACCTAACCGTAGTTTTGTCTAGCCCACATTTTACTAGTTTGTTTGCCAGAAGGTCGTGGGGGACTTTGTCGAAGGCCTTACTGAAATCTAGATATGCTACATCCACGGCATTCCCTGTATCGACCCAACTCGTAACTCTATCGAAAAAAGAGATCAGATTAGTCTGGCATGACTTGTTTTTGGTAAATCCGTGTTGACTATTAGCAATGACCGCATTTGTTTCTAAGTGTTTGCAGACCACTTCCTTAATGATCTTTTCCAGAATCTTGCCTGGTATTGATGTGAGGCTGACCGGACGGTAATTGTTTGGGTCGTTCTTTTTTCCCTTCTTGAAGATAGGGACCACATTCGCCCTCCTCCAATCTGCTGGGACTTCTCCTGTTCTCCAAGAACTCTCGAAGATGATTGCCAGTGGTTCTGAAATAACTTCCGCTAGTTCCTTCAATACTCTTGGATGTAGCTGATCTGGCCCTGGGGACTTGAATTCGTTTAGAGTGGCCAGGTGTTCCTGGACAACTTGTTTCCCTATTTGGGGTTGGATTTCCCCCAATCCTTCGTCCATTCCATGTTGCTGAGGTTGAAGATGGCTTTCTTTTTGTGAGAAGACCGAGGCAAAGAAGGCATTAAGCAGTTCTGCCTTTTCCCTATCCCCTGTCACCATCACCCCATCTACTCCTTGCAGTGGCCCTATCGCCTCCTTTTTCTTCCTTTTTCTACCAACATAAGCAAAAAAACCTTTTTTGTTGTTTTTTATGTCCCTGGCAAGCCTGAGCTCATTTTGCGCTTTAGCCTTGCGAACCTTTTCCCTACAGGTGTTGGCTATACGTTTGAATTCTTGTTTGGTGATTTCTCCCCTTTTCCACTTCTTGTGCATGTCACTTTTGAGCTTTAGCTCAGTTAGAAGTTCTTTGGACATCCATTCTGGCTTCTTTGCACTTGTCTTATTTTTCTTCTTTGTTGGCACTGTTTGCATTTGCGCCTTGAGTATTTCACTTTTGAAAAACTCCCATCCATCCTTAACTCCCTTGTTTTTTAATATCGGCGTCCATGGAATGCCGCTCAGTAATTCCTTCATTTTTTGGAAGTCAGCTCTCTTAAAGTCCAGAATGCGTGTTTGACTTGTCTTAGTTTCAGCATTCCTTTGTATTGCAAACTGCAGGAGCACATGGTCACTTGCCCCTAAGGATCCAACCACTTCAACTGTATTGATCAGGTCTTCCACATTTGTTAAGATTAGATCAAGAGTTGCTGATCCCCTTGTTGCCTCTTCTACCTTCTGGACCATAAAATTATCTGCAAGGCAAGTGAGGAATTTGTTGGACTTTGTACTCTTGGCTGAGTTTGTTTTCCAGCAGATATCGGGATAATTGAAATCGCCCATGACTACTATATCTCTTCTTTGTGCCTGTTTGGTCAGCTGTTGACAGAAGGCTTCATCAAGTCCTTCATCCTGACTCGGAGGTCTGTAGTAGACACCCACAACAAGATCTTTTTGAGTCCCGGTTCCCTTGATTCTTATCCAGATGCTTTCAAGCTGGTTTCCCGGATTACAGTCTTGCATTTCTTCTGCAACGTAACTGTTTTTGACATATAAAGCTACTCCCCCTCCTCTCCCCTTTGTTCTATTTCTGTGAAAGAGGTTATAGCCCTCAATGGTTAAATTCCAGTGATGGGAGTCATCCCACCAGGTTTCAGTGATGCCTATGACATCGTATGTGTGGTGCTGTGCTAGGAGTTGGAGTTCGTCTTGCTTATTTCCCATGCTCTGAGCATTAGTGTAAAGACATGTAAGCCCCTGTGACCTCCCCTCGAACTGTTTATTTGGGATTATTGTGCTCTCTGTACTTGGTCCTTGCTGTGTTTGTGCAGCCCTCCGTTTAGCCTTACGGCGGTTCCCTGTGGTCGTGGGTAATATAGTGTTCGCCAGGCTGTTGTTCCCCTCCCCCAGTGGATTTAGTTTAAAGTGCGCCTGATGAGGTTTGTGAGTCTGTGTGCAAAAAGATGTTTTCCTACTTGTGTGAGATGCACCCCATCGCTTGCCAGTAGTCCATCCTCTTGGAAGAGTAGACCATGGTCAAGGAAGCCAAAATGCTCCTCTTGACACCATTTTCTGAGCCAGTTATTGACCTGTACTATTTTTCCGGCCCTTGTAGAGCCATGTCCTACAACGGGGAGGAGGGATGAAAAGATCACATGTACATTATACAGTTTTAGCTTTGTTCCCAGAGCTCGAAAATCATTTGTGATCTTTTGAAAAGTATGCCTAGCGGTGTCATTGGTACCTACATGAATCAACATAAGGTGGGGAGGGTGATGGGGCTTTAGGAGCCTGCTGAGCCTCTGAGTGATATGGTGTATTTTTGCCCCCGGGAGGCAGCATGTTTCTCGAGCCATCCCATCCGGTCTGGAAATGATGGCTTCCGTTCCTCTAAGGAGGGAGTCACCTACTACCAAGACCTGTTTCCTTTGAGGATTGACAGGGTCCCTTTTGTGCAAGACAGTGTGTATGTCCCCTGAAGAGTGTTCCTGTTGAAGTGAATCATGTAGGTGTAAAGTGTTGTCCTCCTCCTCAACATCCCCAGTGCATTCATCAATGACAATCCATTGAGATACATCCGAGAGCCCATTACTCTCCCAAGGATGTTCCTGTTGCTCCTGGTCTATGATTGGGGATGGAGCATTTGCATGATTACATAAGTGTGACTGTGGTGATGCACTGTCCCCGTCAGGGCTATCCCCTGCGCATTGATCCAGGATGGTCCACTGAGTGGTATCTAAGAAACTGTGGTCCTCCACAAGATGTGTTTCCTGATTGTATGTTAATGATGTAAGAATTTCAAATCTGTTGTGTAAATGCAGCTGAGCAGAGGAGTTCTGCGGAGGCTGCCTGGTCCTGCGTCTCCTTCTATGGGTGACCTCCTTCCAAGCCTGAGGGTTGTCTACCTTTGAGTTGATCTCCCCATAAGGTTCCTGATCATGGTCTTGGTGGTGTTGGTGTGATGCAGGCTGCTGATCTACAGCAGCGTGTTGTGCAGTGTCCAAGAAGAGCTCGAGTGCCTGAATGTCCTTAAGGGTCTTAATACGGTGCTCGAGCTGTTGGATCCTCTGCTCCATCAGAGTCATCTGTTTGCATTTGGAGCAGATGTAGTTGTCTAGTTTTTGTGTGAAAAAGCGGAACATGCCACAGCTGGTGCATGTGATGGGAATGTTTTGCTTTTGTTGCATCTCTTGGTGAGCGTGGTGGCCAAGTGGGATCTTTGTACAGTTAAGTAATATGCACGCACTTTATGTGCAGACTGCAACAAACCACCTCTTTGTGTATTTGTTTATGTTGCTTTCTTTCCTGTATGTACTGCAAAGGATAGTTAGTAAAGGTGCCCTTCTGGGATCAGGCTCTGGCAGAAACTCACACTGGCAAATAAAGCTTTCCCAGAAACTCAATTAACAGGGGACAATGCCTGCTGTCAATCAACTTAAGTACCTGGCTCTCTTTCAACACAACAGTCACACAACAGTTAGACTTTGACCACAGGAGCCAAGCCCAAACTCAGTTTAAAATCTTAGCCAAATCTTAGCCAAGTCCTACCTGAAGCCAGGGAGCAAAAATGTCCTCCTGCTTCCTCTGCTTCTGCGAGAACCAACTGCCCTTCTGGGATCAGGCTCTGGCAGAAACTCACACTGGCAAATAAAGCTTTCCCAGAAACTCAATTAACAGGGGACAATGCCTGCTGTCAATCAACTTAAGTACCTGGCTCTCTTTCAACACAACAGTCACACAACAGTTAGACTTTGACCACAGGAGCCAAGCCCAAACTCAGTTTAAAATCTTAGCCAAATCTTAGCCAAGTCCTACCTGAAGCCAGGGAGCAAAAATGTCCTCCTGCTTCCTCTGCTTCTGCGAGAACCAACTGCCCTTCTGGGATCAGGCTCTGGCAGAAACTCACACTGGCAAATAAAGCTTTCCCAGAAACTCAATTAACAGGGGACAATGCCTGCTGTCAATCAACTTAAGTACCTGGCTCTCTTTCAACACAACAGTCACACAACAGTTAGACTTTGACCACAGGAGCCAAGCCCAAACTCAGTTTAAAATCTTAGCCAAATCTTAGCCAAGTCCTACCTGAAGCCAGGGAGCAAAAATGTCCTCCTGCTTCCTCTGCTTCTGCGAGAACCAACTGCCCTTCTGGGATCAGGCTCTGGCAGAAACTCACACTGGCAAATAAAGCTTTCCCAGAAACTCAATTAACAGGGGACAATGCCTGCTGTCAATCAACTTAAGTACCTGGCTCTCTTTCAACACAACAGTCACACAACAGTTAGACTTTGACCACAGGAGCCAAGCCCAAACTCAGTTTAAAATCTTAGCCAAATCTTAGCCAAGTCCTACCTGAAGCCAGGGAGCAAAAATGTCCTCCTGCTTCCTCTGCTTCTGCGAGAACCAACTGCCCTTCTGGGATCAGGCTCTGGCAGAAACTCACACTGGCAAATAAAGCTTTCCCAGAAACTCAATTAACAGGGGACAATGCCTGCTGTCAATCAACTTAAGTACCTGGCTCTCTTTCAACACAACAGTCACACAACAGTTAGACTTTGACCACAGGAGCCAAGCCCAAACTCAGTTTAAAATCTTAGCCAAATCTTAGCCAAGTCCTACCTGAAGCCAGGGAGCAAAAATGTCCTCCTGCTTCCTCTGCTTCTGCGAGAACCAACTGCCCTTCTGGGATCAGGCTCTGGCAGAAACTCACACTGGCAAATAAAGCTTTCCCAGAAACTCAATTAACAGGGGACAATGCCTGCTGTCAATCAACTTAAGTACCTGGCTCTCTTTCAACACAACAGTCACACAACAGTTAGACTTTGACCACAGGAGCCAAGCCCAAACTCAGTTTAAAATCTTAGCCAAATCTTAGCCAAGTCCTACCTGAAGCCAGGGAGCAAAAATGTCCTCCTGCTTCCTCTGCTTCTGCGAGAACCAACTCGCAGTTTGTCCTTCTTTACACTCGCAAGTCATGGATTCCACTTTATAGCCCCATTTCTTAAGATTGGCTCTGCATCTCGTGGTGCCAGAGCAGAGTCTGTTCAGTGCCTTCAACGTCGCCCAGTTTTTGGTGTGCCTAGGAGAGAATTTCTCATCTGCTATCAGCCATGGATTGAGGTTCCAGGTTTTAACCTGCAACTTTTGGACTCTTGCTTGTTGAGGTGTTCCTGCAAGTGTCTCTGTAGAACTTAGGAAGCTATTTCTTGATTTAAGGCATTGGCTTGCTGGCTGATACTTGAACAGAGAATGGGCTGGAGATGTCAATGCCTTGGTCCTTTCATTACAGGCTACTACTTCCCAGGGGATGTCAGGTGGTGCAACACTGGCTAAACAGTATAATTTCTCCAATGGTGTAGGACGTAGACATCCTGTGATGATGTGGCATGTCTCATTAAGAGTCACATCCACTGTTTTAACATGGTGAGATATATTCCACACTGGGCCTGTGTACTTTCAAGCTCAGGACCGCTCCATACGTCTCGTTATCACCTTTGATGATAGCACTTTAATTGAAGCACTTTGGGCGCGTAAACCCCTGTTGAATTCATGGGGTATTAATATTAGGAAGGTATTTCTGGACCCCACAATCCGCCCCTTGATGGCAGGTTCGGAACTGCATTTTCAAGATACCATTAGTTCCAGAATGGTTAGTGCCCATGACTCTTTATCTAGGTCCCCTCCACTCTTAGAATCTTGTGTAGTGTCCCCCATTTCAACCATTTCAACTCTAGACCCTTCCCAATCTATTCTCGATTCCCGCCCAGAGACATTGCTCTTGTTTAGTCAATCTAGTTCCCCTGACTGCTCCATCATCTCATCATTACAGGATTCATTCTCAGACTCTAAGCAGGATAGAATCCTGAGTCGCTCCCCATTTATGGACAGCTGACTAGGGCATCGCAATGAGAGCTCTATCCTGCCTGTCGCCCTGGGGGGAGTGGACCGGAGCCTGGGGGAGACCATTGAGGTCGTGTGGGGGAGGAGGAGGAGTGGTCACCTTTATCCCAGGGATAAGCACAACAGAGTTCTTGCGACCCTGGAGAAGGATAGGAGTGGTAGCCTCCATGATAGTCCCCTCCGTTTGAAGGTCCTGCTATTTAATGCCAGATCCGTCAATGGTAAATCAGCTATCATCCAGGATTTGATCCTGGATGAAGCGGCGGACCTGGCTTGCATCACCGAGACCTGGTTGGATGAGCCCGGCGGGGTAAATCTCACCCAGCTGTGTCCTCCAGGTTTCGGGGTGCAACAGCAGGCCAGAGCCGGGGGGCGGGGAGGTGGGGTTGCGGTGGTCTTTCGGCAGACAATCTCCCTGGTCAGGTGCACCATCTCGCAATCTGCAGGTTTTGAGTGTGTCCATCTTAAGGTGGGTACCCGGGACAGTTTGGGGATTCTGCTGGTGTACCGTCCACCCCGCGACACGGCAGTCTCCCTGCCCAAGCTGGCAGAGGTGATCTCTGGTGCGGCGTTGGTCTCTCAGCGGCTGGTAGTGCTGGGGGACTTTAACATTCATGCCGAGGCCACATTAACTGGTGCAGCTGAAGACTTCATGCCCGCCATGACGACCATGGGACTGTCCCAAGTGATATCTGGTCCCACTCATCAAGCTGGACACACACTTGACCTGGTTTTTGTTGCAGCAGATGGTGAGGTCGGAGTGGAAGAGCAAAATATTCTTCCGTTGTCATGGTCCGATCACCACCTGATCAGTTTAAGACTCACTGTGACCTCAAACCTCCGCAGGGGTGGTGGACCCATTAAGATGGTCCGCCCCAGGAGACTGATGGATCCAGATGGATTCTTGAGGTCTCTTGGGGATCTTCCTGTCATGGAGGCTGACGATCCTGTCGATGCCTTGGTAGATCGCTACAATAGCGAGATGTCCAGGGCAATTGACATGATCGCCCCCGAACGTCCCCTCTCATTGCGAAGAGTCACTTCGGCTCCCTGGTTCACGGAGGAGCTGGCAGTGATGAAGCGCTCGAGGAGGGGACTAGAGTGCCACTGGCGGAAACCTCGTAGCGTTTCTGACCGAGCACAGGCTAGAGCCGCTATTAGGGCCTACTCCGCGGCTTTGCGGGCAGCCAGGAAGACCTTCACGACTGCCCGCATAGCGTCTGCAACTAACAGACCATCGGAGTTGTTTCGGGTCGTCGGGGAGCTCCTTCACCCTCCTGAGGGGGGAGGGGCACCCGAAGACTCGGCAACTCGGTGCAGCGAGTTCGCGCACCACTTTGCAGACAAAGTTGCTCAGACTCGCTTCGACTTGGATGCTAGTTTTGTTGCAATGCCAAAAGAGGTAACTGAGGCACCTGTCTGTTCGAACTTGTGGGATTCGTTTCAGCTTGTTCGCCCGGATGACGTGGACAGGATCCTTGGGGCGGTGAGAGCGACCACTTGCTCTGCAGACCCTTGCCCCTCGTGGCTAATTAAATCGGCCAGAGGAGGGTTGGTAGAGTGGTTTGTGATGATAATTAATGCCTCTTTGGATCAAGGCAAATTTCCATCTGTCCTCAAACAGGCCATAGTGAGGCCTATATTGAAGAAGGCCTCCCTTGATTCGGCCATTCTAAACAACTACAGACCAATCTCGAACCTCCCTTTCTTGGGCAAGGTCCTGGAGCGGGTGGTTGCCTCGCAGCTCCAGGGTTTCCTGGATGACACCGATTTTCTGGACCCATCGCAGTCTGGCTTTAGACCTGGGCACAGTACTGAGATGGCTTTGGTCGCCTTGGTGGATGACCTCCGCAGGGAGCTGGACAGGGGGAGTGTGACCCTGCTGGCTCTCTTGGACATCTCAGCGGCTTTCGATACCATCGACCATGGTATCCTTCTGGGACGGCTCTCCGGGATGGGCCTTGGGGGCATGGCTCTGTCGTGGCTTCAGTCCTTCCTGGAGGGCCGTTCCCAGTTGGTGAAGCTGGGGGACACCTGCTCAGACCCCTGGCCTTTGACCTGTGGGGTCCCGCAAGGTTCCATTCTGTCCCCCATGCTTTTTAACATCTACATGAAACCGCTGGGAGAGGTCATCCGGAGTTTTGGAGTTCGGTGCCATCTCTACGCAGATGACACTCAACTCTACTACTCCTTTCCACCGAACTCCAAGGAAGCCCCCCAGATACTGAACCAGTGCTTGGCAGCTGTGATGGGCTGGATGAGGGCGAATAAGCTGAAGCTTAATCCCGACAAGGCAGAGGTCCTCCAGGTCAGTCGTATGTCCGATCGGGGTATTGGGTGGCTACCTGTGCTTGACGGGGTCGCACTCCCCCTGAAGGCGCAGGTCCGCAGTTTGGGGGTCCTCCTGGACTCAGCACTGACGCTTGATGCTCAGGTGTCGGCCGTGGCCGGGAGGGCCTTTGCACAATTAAAACTTGTGCGCCAACTGCGACCTTACCTCGTGAAGTCTGATCTGGCCACGGTGGTCCATGCCTTAGTTACCTCTAGACTGGACTATTGCAATGCACTCTACGTGGGGCTGCCCTTGAAGACGGCCCAGAAACTCCAACTAGTTCAACGTTCAGCAGCCTTGCTTCTAACTGGAGCAAATTATAGGGAGCGGTCAACCCTCCTGCTTAAGGAGCTCCACTGGCTGCCGTTCACCTTCCGGACCCAATTCAAGGTGCACGTGATCACCTACAAAGCCCTGAATGGTTTGGGACCCTCCTACCTTAGTGATCGCCTCTCCCCCTACGAACCTGCACGATCTCTTCGTTCGTCGGGGGAGGCCCTCCTCTCGCTCCCACCTCCGTCACAAGCACGGTTGGTGGGGACGAGAGAGAGGGCCTTCTCCGTGGTGGCCCCCCGGCTCTGGAACTCGCTCCCCAGGGAAATCAGGCAAGCCCCCACCCTGGTAGCATTCAGAAAGAGCTTGAAAACCTGGCTCTTTACTCAAGCCTTTAGATAAAGATTGCTCATCCAGAAGCAATCTGTATCTGTGACCATTCTTGTACCGGTTTGCACCTTTTATCTTTGTCAACTCGATATAGACACAGGGTCTATTCCCATCCCAATTTGCACTTCAAGAATTTGCAGCACTTTATCAGTCACTTTGTGTCTACAATATTTATATGGTGCACCTTACCCAGTCTACTTTTACAATCTCTCAGTTTTAATCCATGTTTTTATTAGTTCTTGTTTTTTATTGGCTAATGTTTTATTTTATTTTATTTTTTATTGTGCAAGTTGTTGTCTATTGCTGTGTTTTATACTGCTACTGTTTTTATTCGGGCTTGGCCCCATGTAAGCCGCCCTGAGTCCCCTTCGGGGAGATAGAGGCGGGGTATAAAAATAAAGTTATTATTATTATTATTACTTAGCAGCAGAGTAGCAAAGCACAAGGTCAGATGTCTTCACTGTATCTGGTTGTGTTCCGCAGGTTGTGCCAGTCAGCTTTCGCATGATATTATTTCTAGCACCCACTTTTTGCTTCATAGTCAAGCAGTTTACACATTTTTTCCAGAATAACATCTTGTGTTTTTAATTCAATTTTGTCCAATTATTGTTACTTATCATTATTTTTTTATTTGTGTAGGGAACCTAGATATGAATGGTTTCCCAGTAGGTTTACAAGAAATTCTTCATTACAGGCCCCATCTACACTGCCATATATTACATTTTGAAAATGTGTTGAAAGTCAGTGTAGTCATATAATTGAATTGCATTATATGACGCCCCATCTGCACTGTCATATAATGCACAGCTATTCATAAACAGGTCTGAAAGAATGTGAGACTTCAAAAATTTTAATGAGGGAGAATGACGTGAAACCAAAAGATTTGTCTATCCTATTTAATCTTTTATGTTTTTACAGGTTGTGGTATTTCATGGCTCCAATTTTAAATGATGTTTTTTAAGCCAAAGATTCTTTGTCTTAACAAAAAATGTTCATAACCTAGAGATGGGCAAAACATTGCCCTACAAACAGTTTTTGGACAAATCTGACCCAACATTGTCAATGGTGACAGATGATGGAAAAGACATTTCAATAATATTTTGATGACCTACCTTTTCTATCCCTGCTTGCTTGTTAATTTATTTATTGCATTTGTATGCCCCCTTTCTCCCTGAGTGGAACTCAGGGAAGCTTTCAAAACAACTAGAAATACTCACCTATTTTGGTAGATAACTGATTACCTGTCTCAGTTTCATTGTGCAACCTGATACATGTCTGATTTCATTCAGAGTTAAACACTTCCACAAACATCTTGTCTACACTGCCCTATAATCCAGTTTCAGAATGTAGATTAACTGCATTGATCTGGATTATAGGGCAGTGTAGACTGATATAATCCTGTTAAATGAAGATAATCCACATAATGAAACTAGATTATAGGGCTGTGTAGATTCAGCCTAAGTGGCAACCTATGAGTGAATAAACAAACCAATAGGTTGGTTAACCAGTAGGATGGTAACAGAAAGAGACATTGGAGATAGGCATAAATATATTTTGCAATCCAATTTTGTGTCTAAAGTGGGACGGGGCATTCTTTGGGTTTAGGCTACAAGGTTGTGTACCATAAAGCTGCCCCAATCCTAGAAAGCTTGCAGGTGGCTGAGAGAAAAGTTGACGACAAATCTCTTTAACAATCCAATTTAACATTAAGCAATCTGCCTTCATGGGAGATAATACAATTCCAGTCAGATTCACATTTCATGATTATAAGCATATTAATCTGAGAACAGACTAAAGGACATCCAGGACATTCAGCTCATCAAGACCTTGCAGCTCATTATCCCACCTTACAGAACCAAGAGCAATGCTCAATTTGTTTCGTATGTCTGGCAAAGAATGTAATTACAGGCTACTAAAAAAAAAGCACATCAAATGCCTGGACAGAACTGCGTGGGAGGCAATACCCTTGTCATCTCACCAGATAAGCAGGTTTTGTTGTGTGCTGCTCAGTGTTACAGTCAAGAAAACATTTTCCTTGGTGGAAGACGGCACCAGCTTTTACTCCTCAACTAGAATGACAGGAGCAACACAGGAGATTTTGCCTTAATGGGAACTTGTTCTCTTAAATGACATCTTCTTTGCATAGGTGGAAATTATTCCTGCCAATGCACTTGCAAGTATATTTTTTCCTGCTAGGAACCTAGATGATGACTTCTTCTCCTTCTCCTCCTCCCTCTTCCCCCTCCTGCTCCTCCTTTGCTTCTTCTAAAAGAAAAATAACATAGTGCCTAGGAAGAAAAAGTGTTTATTGCATATCTAATATCTGTCTACATACAAATGTTTCCATAATGTAAAGAGTCATTATGGTAGATCAGATGTGACCAATTCCCCAACTCCCCTGCATGCAATCCTAGGAAGAGAGATTCCTGGATCAGCTCTAGTAGGCTTGAGCTGAAATCAATTTGAATGAAAATGATTTGTAATATTAGGTGGTCCATTTTATATAATTTTTGAAAACTCAGCAAAACTGATTAAGGGAGCCAGATTTTATCAGTTCCTGGAGAGGAAGGAGTTAAGTCTGCAATATACCTGAGGTATGGATCTGCCCCATCTTTTCTTCCTCCCTGGCAGCAACAGCGTCTCTCCATTTCTCTTTGTAAAGTTTCCTAGGCTCCTCCTCCAGAGAGGGCCCTGCTGGGAACTCGCTTTCCCAGCAGCACTTGCATAGGGCGGGCATTGAAAAGTCTCTAAGTTCCTCTCAGAGCATGATAGGAGTTGAAGTTTCTCTCTCTCTCTCTGTTTCTCAGCCAATAAAAGGCCTGGTGGTGTCCATGCTCTGGCTGAGAATGGACCCAAACGGTGAGTACAATTTCCAGAACCCTCTCTTGCAGTTTGTTTTATTTTTAAAAATTTTATGGTTAAAACTTTAAATAATTCTTTAAAAAAGGAGATTGGTGAATTGCTTTGAAACTTGGCATGCCTACAGTTGTAAATGGGGTCTAAAACAGAGGTAGGTTTCATGTAGATATGCCTTAAAATGACTGAAGATTGGGCTTTTAAAGTTTCCCATTGTAGCCAATGGGCTGAATCTTTGCTGAATGAAAATGGCAACACCCCTCCCGATTCAAGTAACTTCCCAATAAACAGAATGAGGGGTTAGCTGATAATTGACCTCAAAACAACATGACTTTTTGCCAAATTGCGCACCTCTAATCTCCAGAGACTGGCAGAATATTATTTGGGACTTCTTTACAGATTACCAAGAAGGGAAGTAGATGTTCTAAAATATAAGATATGTGACCAAAACTAACAGACTGGCATCTCTTTTCCTCTTTCTTTGTAGTGACAGATAAAACTGAACATGAGGTTCTCTTTTGCTCTCTTGGTCTGTGACAACCAATGATGTGCAGCTTTGCTGGAAAAACCTGGTAGATGTTGAGGTCCACTTGTACAGTTTTCTTTTACCAGATGTTACTTCTCAAGAAGGGAAGTGGAAATGTGGCCTGCTATATATAATATCTACTTTTGTTCTAAAATGCATCAGAAAATATGTGCTGCATAATATATGTGGCAGTGAGTGAGTGCCTTTTTATCCTGGATATGTGCATTCAGAAGCCATTAATACACTGTAAAATAAATATTTTCTGGACATGATAACAGATTTTTTGACAAATGTATTTCTGCATTACGAAATATACATTGTGAAGCAGTCTTGAAAGGATATGTGGATAAGAGCTGGAACCTTTACATTGTCTGGAAAATCCCCTCTAACAGGAGCCACAAGGACCATATGTAGGACCACATGAAGAGATGAGCTGTAAATGGGAATTGCATAGCAGCAATTGCAGCCAGAATTGAGGGGCGGGGCAGGCATAGGGCCATGAATAGTGACTAAAGTGAGGGTCATTATCTGCCTTTCTCCCTTGTGAACACATCTGGCCTACTCGCATACACATGCTCCTCCCATAGACATACATACACTCATCCACACACATTAAGGGAAGGATGTCTTATAGAAAGAGTTTTTCTCTTTGACATCTCCTCTATTGAACAGCTGACAGGAAGATGCATTTGCAGTCGCTGCAGTGTATATGAGGGGCAACTGGGAAGGGACCTAAGCAGAGACACTTATATAAGTCCAAAACTTGGAAATTTATTTTTAAAACAATTAAATACCATTATCGTCCCAAAGTCCTGAAACTACAGTTATTATTATAGTTATAATTTTAAATGTTGCTTTTTCCTTTCCTTTTTCAGCAAGCATAATCAAAACCTTGGCCAGAATACTCTATCACAGTTATTAATTTATGCATTTCTGTCCCCACTTACTAAGCAGTAGCCATTGTGATCGACAGGGGTTTTACTGTTGATTGAGAAGGAGCTGACTGATATTTCTTTTACCACTAATATGTTAGAGGGGATTGCAAGTGGATGTTGTCTTCCTATTACACCTGAGATTTCTCATGGGAGGGGGTGGAACTGTCGGACAACTATTTTTCAATGAACATAGGAACAGCCCCATGCTGATCGCAGCAGCTACTTCCCGGTAATTGAGGATTGGGGGGAATCAGGATAGAATGTGCTATGTGGCATTACAACCATGGTGCTTATGCACCATGTCTACCCATTTCTTTTAATTACTTTTAGAAATACTTATATTTATGAGCTTTATTTTTGTCCCGCATTTCTCCCAATATAGGGACTTGAGGCAGCTAACAACAAACATGGCACAATACAAAGCAAACATACTACAAAAAACACACACACACAAGCACACACAATTAAACCTTGTTTGTCATGGTACATAAATTATTAAGATGCTTTCAAAACTACACTTTAAAACTACATGCCCCCACCCAATCCAGCCCCCAAATAGCAGACACCTCTTGTAATAATGGTTAGCTGCTATATAAGGCACACACTGAGTTCCAAATACTAGGAGAAAAGGAGCAGATACATTTTCAGGGCCAGCCTTAGACATGATGGACACTTCCCAGATAACTAAGCCAAAGAGGTAACTGAGCAACTTTGTGGAGTGCACTGTTGTAGGGTTGTCTTGTCATGTATCCTGTATTACATGGGACATCCCTTATTTGAAAGCAAAAAACACTCCACTTCTGCTGGTTTAGATTAGCTCTGAAGAATGTTACTTTTTTGGTTTCCGTCTTGACATTATTATTTATTTCAGAAAAAAGTAGCATGGCTTTGGTCTTCCAGACTTACAAACCTACCATGAGGCTTGCACATTAGATTGGGTAATAGACTGGGTTAAATTGGAAAAAAAATAACTATAGAGGGGTTTAATTTATGTTGGGGATGGCATGGCTATCTATGTTATGACAAAATGAAAGTAGATAAAAATTTCGGGAACCATTTTGTGAGATCGTCTCTGATTAAAACATGGTTAAAATATACAAGATATTTTTACAACAAAATTCCATTATGGCTCTCTCCATTAGAGGCAAGCCAACGGAGATTACTCGGATGGGAAAATTGGCCGTCATATAAAGAAATTATAAGAAAAATAAAATAGAATTCAGAAAATCTATCGATTAAAGAATTAGAAGAGATCCAAAAAAATTATAAAAATGTATCTTGGTTCCAATACCACCAAATAAAAGAAAGTTATAAAACAGACAAAGAGATTGGATTTAATATGACTAATAGTTTTTGGGACGGTCTTCTAAAAAGAAATAAAAAAGTAATAATGATCTTATATAATAAGATACTTGAATGGAAGACAGAATCTGAAATAGTAAAGGACTCAATGTTAAAATGGTCCAGAAATGTGGGCAGAAGTATAACCATGGACGAATGGGAAAATATCTGGAACAGAAAGATGAAATATTGTTATTCTATAGAATTAAAAGAAAATTGGTTAAAAACAATTCATAGGTGGTATCTAACACCAAAAAAACTTGGATTAATGTACAAAAATAGAGATAAGAAATGTTGGCGATGTAAAGAAAAGATAGGGTCATATTTTCACGTTTGGTGGAATTGTAAAAAAATTAAAAATGATTGGAAAGAGATCCATATGGAATGTAAAAAAATTCTAAAAATTGGCCTTGCTTGTAAATCGGAATATTACCTATTAGGACTTTATGATATGAAAAACAAGGATAGAATATGCTCTCCAGGGGAAAAAGAAAATAAATCTAAAATTTATATATATGCTGTAACAGCAGCAAGAATAGTGATAGCCAAAAATTGGAAAAACCCTAATTGCCCTACAAAAGCAATGTGGTTAGAGAAATTAATGGATATAAAATATAGGGATAAACTAACCTATTTACTAAAAAGAAGCACCTGTAAGGCGATGAAAGAAACAGACTGGTCCGAATTTGAAGAATACATAGCGGAAGAACTGAAAGGATAAGACAAGACGCAGTATGGAAGAAAGAAGATTGGAAGTCTACCCCTTCCCCCCTCCCCCATTAGGCTACCTTTCCGGACATGTGAATTCAGACTCCTCCCCGAACTTTCCCTCTGACTCCCCCAAAACCTACCCTCTTACAAATCGATCTTTCAATTCTTTTTAGTCCAATCTCACCAACCCAATACTCATTCACCCCCTATTAACCCTCCCTGACTAACCTAAACCCTTCCCTCCCCATACCTTCCTTTAGCAAAACTAGAAGATGTAAATCTTTTAAAAATATTCTTTAATAAAAATGATTTTTTTAAAAAAGAAAAAAATAGCAGAACATGCCTTTACTGTGAGGTGACTCTATCCTGTTCTGTGACACTTTCAATATGATAAATATTATGGCTGGAACCTTGTTGGTGTCTAATCCATCCACAAGCTCCCTATGACTGATCATTTTTTCCCAGTGTGGAACCTCTACATTTCGTTAGCATATGTATCATATGACAGTGCAATTATGGTTGCATAATACATAGGTGAAAGTGCATATGCATGCATATTGCTATACAAGCATCTTCAACATCTCCGTTACTGGCCAGTAAGTTGCTGTTGCAGGGGCTGCTGCAAATGCAAGGTGGGTTTGGGGGAGACTGGTTCTTGCATGGTTGGCAAAGGATCCCAACCATTTCCACAACTGAAAAAAAAAATTAGTTGTGCAGATTATATTGGGCTTTCATCTCTCTATACAGGAAGGGCTCTGCTACTGTTTCCTTCCCCAATCAACATTCCTCAATGAATTACAGACATTTCTGGAAAAGACTTAAAAAATTACATGATGACAAAATATTGAATGCTCACTAAATAAACACTATTTACATAAGCATCAGCAGTTGGGTAATTATTTTAGAACAATATAATACGATTAACAATCATAGGTTACAAAATTACTGTGTCAGTAGGGAACTGCTACACCAGCATTCTCTCTGTAAAGCAATGTCTTCCACTGCTCACTCCTTAATCAGCTTAATACAGGGAAAGAGTGAGCTTCCTGCAGCTTGCAACTTAAGAAGTAGTCAGGTATTTTCCAAGCCCAGTCCAATTATCTGCATGGTCAGGGAGAGGAAGGGTGAATGAGCTCATCTACTCCTTTTGCTCCTATATGCTCTTATCACCAATTCTATAACCTGGAAAATCAAAGTCCTAAATTGCATAGAGTAGAGAATATTGATTGAGTAGGGAGAGAAATTCAGTTCCCAACATACAGGGAATCACTTGGTGTCGTGGATAGGAGGGATGTTGAACTGGAACCCACTGAATGGGGATGTATGTGAGGGTCATCCATGTTCTCAAGATCACTTGATGGTAATGATGCATGGAAGAAACCTGAACAGACTTTATTTTATAGGAAAAGGTCAGGGGTGGGCAACTTCCAAAAATTAAAATACAGTTGCCTGCTAGGAGATGTGGAGGGCCATCTGCATCCACCTATGAAAAAACCCTTCAAACACCTGGACCATTTTAGGAAAAACAGAGGTATTTTTGAAACAGTAAGTAACCCAGAATTCCCATCTATATTGGCTAGAATGGTGTTCTATGGGAGGGTGTGGATGGACTGTATTTTTCTCTGGAAATTACTTGTATCCTTCACATAGCTTAGAGTGTTGATATGAATATGGCCTGAGAAAATTGAGTCCATATATCTAGACATCCCAACAATCAGGGTTCTCATGCTTGAGCCAATAGGCCTTCCTGTATTGCCTCATTTCTGTTTTTTATGTAGTAGGTCGATTATGCTTAGTTTGGGCTCCTGTTGTATGTCTAAAAAATGAACAGTACAACAGGCAGCAGGGCAAAAGCATTTGTGTGTCAACTCATTTTCAACTCTATAGTTTAAGTAAGAATAACAACCTGATACTATTTTTCAAGTAACACAAACAAATATTGATAATAGCAGATATATTAGATGATTGAGAAAGAGAATGGGAAAAGAGGGAGGAAGTTTTACTCCTTTGTTTCAGCACTAGGACTTAAACCAATGAGGGACCTGAAACAGTTAAATTCTTTTACAATCTGACCCAGGAAAGAAAGCATCATATTCTAACAGAATCAATGAACAATATGAAATATGTTTGAAAATTATAAATGTTAATTATAAATGGCAACAAGTTATGGAAAAAAGCTCCATAATTCTTCATTAGTCTTACTCTTAAAGGAATCAATGAATATTTTTAGTATTTTGTACCAATTTTCAAGTCTTCAAAAGCTATGTATGAAGTTTTTGAAGCCTGCTCACAATTAAGGACTTCTTCTGGTCAAAATTTGTACATAACTTTTTGTGCAAAAACCAGCTTTTTTGTTCACAAAATGCTGCTTTTATCATATTATTTTCTGCTCACCAAAAATACATGTGAATTTGTGTGTTGCATAAGTTCCTAGCTGGTTCTTGGTTTTTAAAAGCATTTTCCAAATATTTTTTAATATTCTTAGCATTTTTAAGAATCAAGCCTCCCTTGGTCATCCAACAAATGGGCTGTGATTAACAGAAGATTGTAATGGATTGTTTGAATAATGTTGATTGCCTGTTTAGTGGGACCAAATCTGAACCCTTCCTCTCTTCTCTGATCCAGCACTGAATCTTTCAGGCCACTGATGTCAAAATCAAGGGCAGCACCTCTTTACTGGGTGAGGAACTGTGTGCATTACATTTAGTATGGCTGGGGGAAGTGGGCTATACTTGCATTCAGGGAGGAAAACCTGCTAGATATGTACATGCTACACTATTTGTTCCATAATGGAAACCTATGGACATGATATAAGCACTTGTATTTCCCCCATCCTGTGAATGAAATAGCCACTTGAGGGGGTAATTTAGGTACAGAAAGCAGAACAGGAGAGTTAAAAACCATCCATCTCTGTGCTGCTTCACCAATCAAATTAAAAGTCCTTACATGACTGCATTCAGTAAATGCCAAAGAATGAAAGAAAGAAGGAATCTGGAATATAAGTATGGCTTTTGTGATGGAAATATCTCTGTATCCTATTTATATTTCTCATTATGATTGAGTTTGATAATTACTTACCTCTCTATATATTTTGGTATTAGGTCTGTGTTTTATATTAAATATATAGATTAAATGAGTATATAATATCAAATATTAGATGAAATATGAGTCTTCCGGTTCTTCTCAACTTTTATTTTTCTAGCTGAATTAGCATGAAAATTATGTCCTTACCATTTGTGTCGGTGGTTCTGTGCTATCTGTGAGTGAAGAATATTTTAGCATTAGTGAAATATGAAATGGAAGTAAATAGTTCATAAAGTTCTTTAGGCAAATGTTACCATTGAACATTATACTTGTCCCGCCCTGTACTTGTAATTCTGAGCTTGAAGAACTGCTTTTAAAAAAGAATATTGTACCAGCATTCTCAAAAAGTGTATATGTGCATGGGCCTTCAAATCAGCTGTTGACTTATTGTGTCCTCATGAATTTCACAGGGTCTTTTAGTTGCAAAAAAATATTAAGAGATGGTTCTTTACCAAGTTTCTTCTTAAAGGCAGCAAAGTAATTCCAGCCAGTTGCTCACCTCTGTGATTTTTTCCCCCAAAACCACAGTTTTTGAAGGCTATTCACAGTTTGGGATTTGTTCTGCTCAAAATTAGTATGTGGTTGTTTTGCACAGAAAAAAAAAACCATTTTGCTCCAGAAACAGCATTTTCTGTATGGAAATAGGATTTCAATAGAAAAATATTTCTTGGACTGGATATGCTATTTTCTGAACAAAAATTGCTATTTTCCATATAAATTAATAAATTTTGTATTTTATGTAGAACAAACAGTCAATTACAGCATTTTGGGTGCAGAAAAACAACTATTTGTGGATTTTATTCAGAATAAGTCCCAAACTGAAGATTCCTCTCAGTACAGGATTCTTCTCAACATATTTTAGATGATATTTGAATATTTTCTAACATTCTTTTCATCTCTATGTTGGCAATCTATGTTGGTCATGGGTTAAAACCATATCCATGGTTTCATCTACCCACACCCAGAGAAAATTATTTCCTTAGTTATTTTCAAGGTCCTCTAAAAGCAATTTTACCTTAACTCTCTAGGAGTCTCTAGGTCTTCCAAAGCAACTCTATGGTATGCTGAGACTGGAAGTGAGGTAATTTAATGGCTTTGGGTCATATCAAGGTTTCACATGATCAAAGTCCAGTAAGGAATATATCCCCTGTAGACACAGGGGTCTTACTGTATTAGTTTTATATGTGCAGATGCATTTCTGGCTACCACTGAAACCTTCACATTTAGGCTCATGTCTGCATCCAGGAATATACTAAACTGAGAATGTGTGTCTTCAGATGCAATGTAGTGTTATCCGATGCATGTTGAATCTCCATCCCCTGATCTGCCTTTCAACTCATAAGGAGCACCTATGTCTTATTTGGATTAAGCTTCAATTTGTTTTCTCCCATTTAATCAATTTCTAATGATAGACTCTGGTTTGGAAGATACTTCACAAAGTGCCAAAGATGGCACCTCACTATTCCATTTATAAAAGCTGACTACATTATTGCAATTGAATCTTACTTTAACACTGCTGACAGAACAACATCCTTTACTCCATCTGCTAATTCTGTAGTACATATGGATGGATGAATATGTACTTCTCATAGTACATATGGATGGATGAATACGTGCTTCTTCAGTGTTAAATTTGTTCCACCCTATTTCAGCATCAATTTTGTCTGCATTTTTTGTGCTTCCTCTAACATACACACTGTTGTATAAATTTTTTGCAGTCATGCTTATTTCATATAGCAGTGTTTTGTACACTTGGAAACTAAAGTTTTTGTGTAGACATTCTTTTGACATACCACATATTTCAATGTATTTTTTGTTGTCAGAGAACTGCATTACAAAAGTTTGAGAATGTGGCAATTTGTTTCCCTTTGCATACTGATTTAGGAAATATAAATAGGATGGACTTTGTTTTTGTGTGCCTTCAAGTCATTTCTGATTTACAGCGATCCTGTCACAATGGTTTTTCAGCAGGATTTCTTCTAAAGAAGTTTGTCGTTGCCTTCATCTTACTCTGAGTGTGACTTGCCCAAGGTCACCCATGGGTTTCATGCCTGAACAGGGATTTTAACTCTGGTCTCCAGCAGTGTAGTCCAACCCTCAAACCACTACACCATGCGGATGGGCTTCTCAATATATTAATTGAACAACATTATCCCTCATTATGAGAGGCACATACAATACTCTGGCCCAATGGCTGTATTATTTTTAGAGAGTACATGTAGTGGAAGTATGGTGAGAGATAAGGTTCAAAGACCATGTTGGTTTCAATGCACATTTTAGAACAAGGGTGGACACTTACAGAATGCCTGAAGACCGACCATTCTGCTAAATGTTGCATTCCTTTGGAATATTGTCTGTTGTACCTACCCATTTTTTTTCAAAACTAGAATGGAAACTAGAATATAACAGTCAACATGAAATAAGTTCTCTGAATGAATAAAGTGTAAAAAATATTAGTGTAAGGAAATACCAAGAAAATATAACACTCAGCTGATGATGTCAGAAATGTGTCAATTTGACAAAAAGAGAGAGAGAGAGAGAGAGAGAGAGAGAGAGAGAGAGAGAGAGAGAGAGACATTTAAGCCAAAATACTGATTGTACTTTTGTCTACTTTCATAGATCTGTCACATTGCTCCCCAAACCTGATGGGCATTGGGGAAGGCAAATAAATAACGATGCTAGCATCTATAAAAGGGCAGGCATGTAGCCAGGCCAGGCCAGGACAGAAAACAGGGCATTCAAAGTAAAACCATTGAGGCAGGACTGTGGTCTGCACTCAGGTTTCTTTAACTGTTTGGGGGCTGCATCTTTTAAAAAAGTATTTTTGTTAGTGTATTTGCATATGCACCTCAGATTTTTCCAAGTCCAGCATTCATCATATCAGTTAGTAAGTTCCAATTCATTTTTATACATCATTTGTTAAAAGGCAACATGCAGTACATTATATATATTTCAATACTATTTTAGTCATCTCTTGCATAATATTTCTCATGGATTATAATAACAGCCCTGTCATATGTACAATGGAGGGCCTTCTTACAGTGACACTAGAGGCACTTTTTTTGTGTCAGGAGCAACTTGAGTTGCTTCTGGAGTGAGAGAATTGGCTGTCTGCAAGGAAGTTGCCCAGGGGACGCCTGGATGTTTTGATGTTTTTACCATCCTTGTGGGAGGCTTCTCTCATGTCCCCGCATGGAGCTGGAGCTGATAGAGGGAGCTCATCCGTGCTCTCCCAGGGTGGGATTCGAACCTGGCAGCTTTCAGGTCAGCAATCCAACCTTTAAGTCACTTAGTCCACTACGCCATCTGGGGGCCAGCTTCTGGTCAAAGGAAATTTAGCATATTGCCAAATTTTTAACTTTGTGGTTTTTTATACATTATAACTGTATTGTCAATTTGCTTCTGACATGATTAAATAAATAAATAACAATAGAAAAGGGGGCACTACCCTTTCCCTTCTAAACTTTGAAGGAGCCTCATTAGTAGAATATTGTAACCAATTCAATAGTGTCGTTATGCTAACAGAAACCACTTCCCTCTTGCACTAGACAGACTGCCTGATTTCAGCCTATCCTATCTCTAGTCCCCATATTTCTAAATGTTACTTGTAAGGGCTGGAGGACACTGTGGAGCAATAGTGGATATGTAATGGAGACTGGTTTGTGGAAAACAGGGGCATAGCCTTATGTCTTGGTGAGATGTCCAAAGCCTCTTCCAGCACTGCTATTGACACCATCTTGTTGTTTGAAGCTGTATTTGAGACAGAGACAGATATCAGACAGCAGTCTTTGTTTGGCTAGAGACAATGCCCATCTCAGTCAAATTTTCACTCAGTCAAATTCTGAGTGAAAATTGACAGCCTTACCTTATACAACTAGCAACACTTTCCTTAGGAGTAGAGTAACTATTGAATGCAACTTAAGTAATTTTTCTCACCCGTTGCTTATGTTATTCATGTCTGATTCACTGAGCATAAAGTACCTTTCGATACATTTCTGATTGATGGAGGAACAGCAGCAGCAGCGGGAAAATGCCACAAATCATTCACTCCTCCCACAATGAAGGAAACAAAAATGTAAAACATAAATATGGATTGAAAATAGGCCAGAATTTCATTAATTAATTGTGAAGGCTTTTCAGCAAGTTAACTGTTTTCAGAAATTGGCACCTCTTTGTACATCCCCCATTGTGGCGTGAATGTGTGTACAAATTGAAGTAGTAGTTTTGACCTTTAAGCCCTTTATGGCTTGGGTTCGAATGAGCTGAAAGACTGCATCTTCTTAAACAAGTCAAATTGAGCTATGAGATCTGCTAATAAGGACATTTTCTCAGCTCCGCCATCTTCACATGCATGTTTGGTGAGCACATGGGAGACAGTCCTCTTTTGGGCTATTCCAAGATTATGAAACTCACTTCCATGATGGGTGTGATTGGCTGTCTCCTTTATTTATTTATTTATTTATTTATAGTATTTATATTCTGCCCTTCTCACCCCAAAGGGGACTCAGGGTGGATCACAATGTATATATACATGGCAAATATTCAATGCCATACGACATACAGACAGAGACAGAGACAAAGACACAGAGGCAAGTTAACATTTTCCAGCTTCTGGCTTCATGAGGGTATGCTCGATTCTGACCACAAGGGGAGCTGCTGCTTCATCATCAATTGGCTGGCAGGCCCATGAAACTTAAATTATGTAACAGTAGTTTATATGCGAAATTCCATTGGTCGATTCAGATTTCCGATAATTTTGGAAATCTGGCAGCCAAGCAATTGGAATGGACCAGGAAGAACAATAGGTTTTTCACATATAGGACAAATAAATAAATACATAAAAACCAGATTATTAAATACAATATGAAATACACCATTAAAATACTATATAAACCATTAAAATGCTACATAAATCAATGGCGAGATGCACCCTTAAAATACTACATAAAATACTGTGTGAACTAGCTCTTTCATAGTTAAAAACCAAGTAAAATTCAGTATTATTAAAACTTAAGCAAGAAACACTTTGGATATAAACATCTACACTTTGATTAGGTAAAAACACCCCCAGAACATTCAACTGCTGATATCACAAGCCAACAAGTATTTTTCATCAGATATAATTTTAGGTCATTCTTATCGTTTTTTTGCGCTGAATTCAGATCTGTGTTTATTTTTTCTTTATCAGTTTAGTATTTTCTGACTCAGTGTAAGACAATGTCCTATGTTCCTATGTACTCAAATTACTTGAACTAATATCCAGCCCTGACAGCACATCCTCCATTGCTTCAAGTAGTGGAAAAAGGAGTCTTTCCTCACTCAGTTGAGGATATTTTTGTTCATTATAGACTGGCCTTTGTTTTACCATCTTCACATTCAAAATTCTGAACACGTGAAGGCATTCTCAGGGTCCTTCTAAACTGTCAGATTATCTGCTTTGAACTGTATTATACGGCAGTGTAGACTCATACAATCCAGTTCAAAGCAGATAATGTAGATTATCTGCTTTGATAATCTGAATTATATGGCAGTGTGGAAGGGGCCTCAGTCACCATGTACTTTTAAGAAATCCATTACTGGTCCTTCTAATATAGCTTTTCTTTTGCCTCTCCTTTTTTCTTTTTATTGGTTTAAATAGATTTTTACGTTAGTTTACATTTTAGGTAATTGGTCCCAAGTGTCATTCTGGTATAAAGTGCTTTGGCCATTATTCTATTTTATTTAAAGTGCCCTTCTTGCTGGTGGTGGAAACACATAAACATAATCATTATTATTATATTATATGGCCTTTAGACATTTTTGAGTCCTGTGGTCATACAATTTTAATTTAAAGGCTAGCATGATTTTGAAAGTTACACCCAGATTTGAAGATTTAAAACGGGCATTTAAGTACCACTTAAACTCTACCTGTCATATCAGGAATTGGTTTGTAAATATAGTAGCCAGCAGTTCATTTCAAGACATAGGTGAGCAGGTGTAACTATGCAATTCCAAATTCCATTTCAATTGTTCCAAACAGTGAGTACACACAGGTTTTATTTCTGTTATAAACTGCAATTGGATTGTATCTAATGTAATGCTAACAGAGAAATTACAAATGATGTTGTTCCGCTAGTGCTTTTGTGTTCCGTTAGTGGTTGCGTAAGCACTAGGAAATCAATTAGCATGGTGAGCAAAAGAAATATCTAGCGTCCTGAAGTTCTAATGGACTGTGAAGGTACTTCCAGAATAGGAATGGAAGTATTGGATTAAAGTAGAGATTTTGCAAGTACAGTAGAGTCTCACTTATCCAAGCTAAACGGGCCGGCAGAAGCTTGGATAAGCGAATATGTTAGATAATAAAGAGGGATTAAGGAAAAGCCTATTAAACATCAAATTAGGTTATGATTTTACAAATTAAGCACCAAAACATCATGTTTTACAACAAATTTGACAGAAAAAGCAGTTCAATGCGCAGTAATGTTATGTTGTAATTACTGTATTTACAAATTTAGCACCAAAATATCACGATATATTGAAAACATTGACTACAAAAATGGCTTGGATAATCCAGAAACTTGGATAAGTGAAGCTTGGATAAGTGAGACTCTACTCTAATAGAAACTTTATTGTGATTGAATGACACCCATTGTTTATAGCAACTGAATATTTATTAAATGGGTATTTATTTAGGTGTAGCAAAGATGGTAGCATGAATGGGGAACATGCAGCCCATAGCTTGCATGTGCTACAAACACCATGTTTGCACCCCTCAAAGCTCTGCCAGCTTCCTGAACTTCCTCAAAATTAACTTTTTCCAGGAAATGGTCTCAAAACATAATTAAATGCATTTTGTCCCCAACCCTATCACCACATAGCTGCTCTTCCTGGTGTATAGTATCAAAGTTAGAATCAGTATGTGACTTACATGTGTGACTTACACTCCTTTGGCTTGCATTCATAATGAGTAGCTTTAGACCTTTAAAGGCAAGTTTACAGGCAGAATATCCTTAGACACAAATGAAAGCAGAGGTATATTTGGTGCATTGGCAGTGTGTGTTCTGAAGCTTCAATCATTTTTCATTGTAGGTTTGTGCTGGTTGATAAGGGTTACCTTCTAAACAAACATCTGAAAGGGCATAGTTCCATTATTGTACTACAGTGTGCTGGCTATATACTATAAGCCAGGCATGAGCAAACTTCAGCCCTCCAGGTGTTAGGTAGCCAGTAAATTGTTAGGAATTGTGGGAGTTGAAGTCCAAAACACCTGGAGGGCTGAAGTTTGCCCATGCCTTCTGTACACAGACACATTCTGTTCCTGTGGTGAAGCAAAACAGAGGAATTCATGCTCAAAGACTGTCAATCTGTGGCACTTTTTATAAGTGCTACATTCATTTTAGAACTGGGATCCTTAAAACAACAGCTAATGGTATTAGAAAACTATACTTACTGCCTTCTAGACTCTCAGAAAAGTTTTCATTTCATTTACCATCTAACAAAAAAGGAAAGAGAAAAAAAATAAAGAACATCACACTACATTTTTCCAACTAGAGCTTGTATGCTCATTTCAGAGTTAATGAAAAATATACCCTTGCAGATAATGGTATATGCAATTTTCGCATAATTTTATGGTTATTTGCTATGCTGGTGAGTGGTTTCAGTGCCTTTACAATCTCTCTGAAACTTAAAAAACCTGTAATCTTAGTGGGGTGGGAGGAGGAGAAGAAATATTTCATTTCAAGACCAGAAAGGAGTATAATAATGTGGAAATGTAGGATGATTTTGGAACCACAGCAAAGAAGTTTCACCACATGCCACCTTTTTAGGTTTTTTTTAGCATGTAGACTATGGTGGCCATTTCCACATTGCCAAGAGAAATGAATTTCATAAAGGAGAAAGGGCAGAAGAGGGCAAATTTGCATAAATTATGCATATGTTAATTTATATGTACAGATGAACACTATAATTTAAACAGAAACACAATACATCTCACCATTGAGGGAAAGAGTGTGAGGGGGGATTGGAGTCCAGATGCTAACTGTTCATGAGTAATAGGGATGTAATATGTACTCACGCATTTTCTAATTCTAAGTGAGAAATGGAGTCTGGACACAATGAGACACTCAATTGGGAAAAGCAATTCCCATGAGATTTATGGTGAGAAGGGAGAGAGATTTTACTTAAAAATATTTTGTGTGCAAAACATTAACCAAAATCTTGCATTATCAGTTGTAGCTACAAAGATAGAGCTCTAACATCATATCTATTTCTACTGAAGTCACCGATAAATGCCTACGTCTTCAGCCAGGCAGTGTTCTAATTGAAAGTTTGGGCATTTCTAAAGGTCCCTTAAAATCCTACTGTAGTTGTTTGTCTCAATGGGCTCCACTACCAAGAGAGCCCTCCAGTCATCCATTCCCATTGCCCTGATCTGCAGTACCTCTGAAGACCTTTAAACGGGGTGTTACCTTACCTGAGAGGTAGCTTTTTTTGGATCACATTCCGTCATTAATTACCATAAGCATGAATCCTAAAGTTACAAGAGCAGAAGTCTGGTCGATCTTGTAAACATCAAACAGACTGCCCCCCCCCCCCAACACACAAAAGCTTAACCCCAAATAGATATAATTTCCTTCTTTTTTTAAAAAAAAAGAGAAAGAATTGTATATAATTTAAATGGTCTGATATAGTTAGGGCTGAAGAAGTTTGAAAGAATAAATTAAATCTATGAAATTAATCCCTCTTTTTTCTTTCAAACATTGTTTTACCTGTGCACATTGCCCTTGAAATATTGCACGTACTGTATTACTGGGACTGAGTCTATCACCAGCAAAATGTTGTGATCATTATGCCATGCTGTTTTGAAATGTAGACCAAATACTTCCTTGCTTCTAATAATGTCCTTCATAGTAAGCATAAGAAGTTGTTTTACTTGAGGTGGTGGGTTGTCTTTCTCTAACTATGCAGAACTTTGTCACTGAAACTGACACCATTTCTTTGCTCCGGGTTGCCAGTCTTTCTCCTTGTTGGGAAACTTCACTGAACCCAGCTCAGGTTACAGGTGATCTTTGGTGTCACCGTGTCTAGAGGGAAGAAGAACTAACCTCAACATAATTAGAGTTTTTTTCCCTTTTATTGAAAGCAACAAGTCAGATGTTTCTTTAAACAGACACTACTTCATTGACAAAGCAAGACAGTGTATGCTTACTCAGAAGAACATCCCACTATGTTTAGTGAGACTTACCTCCAGGTAATGTGCCCAGGATACAGCTTGAATCTTCTAAGCCATTAAAGGAATCTTGCTCCACATTGTTCACAAACAAATACTCATTTCTTTTATGGTGGGACAAGATTTTGTTACAAATTCAGTCCCAGTGACTCAGAATGGAATGTCTAATTCTGCATTTGGATAAAAAGATTCATATGCTAGGAGAGAGACAAACAAGTAGAGGGCACTTTAGAGAAGTTGCAACAGAAGAAACAGGTTTGAATACAACAACTGAATTAAAAGCTGCTTGAATAAATTATATCATTTGCTAAAATGTTTGTGTTAGGGGAAATACTTACGGAAGTAGTGCACAGTTTTATTCCTATAAGGGTAGGAGTATATTTGTGGAATCAAATCAAGAATAATTTGGAGAAAGAAAAATATATAGTTTGTTTAGATCTCTTCCCTCTCCTTCCCTTTCTTCCCTCACCCTTGCCCTTCTGGATCTGAATGGAAATGGTTTCAGTGGTGGCATCCACAACCTTCCCCCCCCCCCCACACACACACACTTTGCTATTTGTCTTAGATGTTGAGGAAATCTGGTCTATCCTCCACATCAAAATTAGGCGGGTGTCCTCAGGTATGGTGAGATGCTTATGAATTGCTAATAATGTTCAATTGCTAGCCCGGTACTGTAAGTGACACATCATTTTGTCTTTTGCCACCAGATGCAAAATGCCATGCTGCATTTGTTGCTTACATTTAGTAATATCAAAAATAATCTATCTTGTACGGAGATCTGTGCAACCCTTAGATATGAACAGGCATGAGATTCATAACTCCGAATTTTGGATACTAAAGAATAAGAACAGAAATGAAAAGCACCAAACATTCTTAATTTTTCTCATAATAATTTTCACATTTTTGAAGTTATCCAGAGTGTGTGTTATGATTGAGCCTCATGGCTCTGTTACTGACAGACGTGGGCGTAAGACTCCTCGAGAGTCAGATACTCTCGAGGAGCGAGAGAGAAAAAGACTGCGAGACATATTTGCAGCACCATCTGACGAGGAGTCTTTCGAAGGGTTTACGGAGAGAATGGAGGAGGGGCTGGTTAGCTCAGAGGAGGATGAGATGGATTGGACTCGGGTAAGGGAGGAAGTGGGTGCCACTGGCCATGATGGGACAGAAGATGAATGGGGACCTTCAGGATTAGACCCATGGTTTAGCTGGAGGGATGGGACGGGATCCACAGCTGGAGATGCTGTTGGGCGTAGTCAGAGGTGTTCCAGCTCTGACGAGGAAAGTGATGAGGAAACGCCCGGGTTAAGGAGGACAGCTGACAGTGATGAAGATTTGTAACTGGCATAAAATGGGGCTTGAGAGCAATTGCAAATTGCGTTGGGCAAGGTAATCTGGGCAAACGCTTGGGATCCGTGTGTGTGTGGGACGCTTCCCTGAAGACTTGTGTGCTTTCCTGTGCTGTGACGTAAGTTGATTGGAATCCAGGGTCAGACGGCGGGAGGGATTGTGTGGGCATTTGTTTGTGCAAACCTGTGCTTACTCTTATTAGCTTGACCTTCCGTCGTCTTCTTGACGGACGCCATCTCCTGCTTTGAGAACTCGGACTGAACTGACCACGGCTTGTCTTCCCCCCTTCTTGGACTTGGAAAAACTACAAACGTCTGCTTCTGGCTTTGATCTACGGAACGGAACTGGTCTACTCAACTGCTACAATCCTTGGCTGAGTTACTCGTGTTGGAGATCCTGTCTGCTGTGTGTGTGGGGGAGCGACGCAAGTTACTCTAAGCACAGTGTTGGCAGCAGAGAGGAATCTGCTGCCAATTAGTTGCATTCTTTGTATCTTTTGTTCCTTGGCTTTCGTTTCGTTTATACCCAGGCTGACGCAAGCAGTTTGTTTTTACCCGGATTAAACTCCGGTTTAATCCGGTTTATCTTTTGAACATTTACTTTTGCCCCTTTTTGCTCCTAAAGGCAAAAACTGCCTGGCCCTTGTGTTTTACGGGCATTTTTGAGTTCTGTAATCTAATAAACTCTGTTACTTTGAATCTTGTGGCGTTCTGTCCTTGACAGATTGCCCAACGCCCATAAAAAGTTTATTGCAGCAATAAACCCGTCAGGAAGACGATGGATGAGTTAAGGGCCAAAGTAGACCAATTGCAAACGGCTTTTACCGTTAGCCAAACAGCTCAGGCTGTGAAAGGACATGTTTTGACTCCTGAACGCTTTGACGGAACCAGGTGCAAGTTGCCAACCTTTTTGGCACAAGTGGAGCTTTATTTTTCTCAGCTCAGTGCTCATGCTTTTCCTACAGACACTAGCAAGGTGGCCTTTATTTTGAGTTTGTTGACCGGTCCCGCAGGACAATGGGCCACTAATTTAATTTTGGGAAATGACCCAGTCAAGGACAATTTGAATAATTTCAAAAAGTTGTTAACTGATACTTTTGGGGATCCTCTCCGCACGGAGAACGCTGGGTGGGCTCTGTATCGGTTGAAACAGGGAAAGGGGACTGTTTTGGATTACTTAAATAAGTTTAACCTGTATCGCCACCAGCTGGATTGGGGGGAAAATGCATTCATGCTTTTATTTACTGCCGGGTTAAGTGATATGCTCCAGGATGAATTAGCACGCTTGGAGCCGGCTGAAAGCTGGGACGCCTTAGTAGCTAAGGTGCTGCGTTTAGACGCAAGGTTCGAGGCTCGTAAACACTCAAAAGCAATGTGTGCGCCACCCATGCATGTAACCAGGGCACCTGTGGTGATGGGGGAAGAGCCCATGGAGCTTGGGGTCTTTAAAAAGCTGTCTACAGAGGAAAAGAGCCGTAGGAGGCAGCTGGGCTTGTGTTTGTACTGTGGGAATGCTGGGCATTTTGCCAAAAATTGTAATGTGAAACCTTCCCAGCTTTCGGGAAAAGGCCAGCCCTAGTGCGACGTGAGTCCAACGCACTAGGGCTCCTCAAGCAGTCAACTGAGGGGAGGAAGCATGTTTTCGTACCCATTACATTATCTGTTGGGGGAAGGGAACTTGTTTCTACTTTGGCACTGCTGGACTCAGGGGCTACGGTCTCCTATGTAGATATTGAGTTTGCTAAGAAGCATGGCATTCCTAGAGTGCGCAAGGCATGCGACGTGTGGGTGGAAGGAGCAGATGGGAGACTGCTGGAGACTGGGGTGGTTAACCATGAAACCTCAGCAGTAACGTGGGAGGTGCAGGGAGTAACGGGAACGTTTGTGTGGGATATTACGAGCTTGCCTAGATATGATGTGATCCTGGGGATGGATTGGCTAGCTGTAGTAAACCCACAAGTAGATTGGGCAACACGTAAAGTGATCTTAAAGAGGCAGGATTGTTGCACTCTAAATGTTACTCATTCTGATATGGAGGGAGTGCCTGCTGAGTATGGGGAGTTCTCTGATGTATTTTGTAAAAGAGAAGCGGACAAATTACCACCGCACAGGCCATATGATTGCGCCATCAAGTTGGCAGAAGGTGCGAAACTGCCAGCAGGGAGGCTGTATGCCTTGACTGTACCGGAAAGGCAAGCTTTGCGGGAGTTTCTAGATGAAAATCTAGCCAAGGGGTTTATTCGCCCATCTAGTTCTCCAACTGCGGCACCAGTATTCTTTGTAGCCAAAAAGACTGGGGAACTTAGGCTGGTCTGTGACTATCGGATCCTAAACAAATACACCATTCGGGATAGGTACCCGCTCCCTTTAATCTCGGAACTGTTATCAAGGGTGCAAGGGGCTAAGGTCTTTACCAAGCTTGACCTGCGGGGGGCCTATAACTTAATCCGTATACGGGAAGGGGATGAATGGAAGACGGCATTTAACACGTGTTTCGGATGCCACGAGTTCCGAGTCATGCCTTTTGGGCTTTGTAATGCTCCTGCGGTATTCCAGAGGTTCATGAACGATGTGTTCAGGGACCTAATTGACCAATTTTTAGTGACTTATTTGGATGATATCTTGATTTTTTCTAAGGACGAGAAAGAACATCGTCAACATGTCAAGCAGGTTCTGCACCGACTGCGGGCTAATGGGCTTTTCGCCAAGGCTTCCAAGTGCGTCTTTCATGTGCCTGAAGTGGAGTTCCTAGGTCATGTAGTGTCAGGTAGGGAACTTAAAATGGACCCACATAAGGTTGACGCCGTCAACTCATGGCAGGAGCTGAAGACTAAGAAGGATGTACAAAGGTTCTTGGGTTTCGCTAATTACTACCGGGAGTTTATTCCGAATTTTGCAAAGCTCACGGTACCTTTGACGCAGCTTCTGCGCAAGAAACAGCCATTTGTGTGGGGGCGGGAAGCTCACGAGGCGTTTCTACAACTAAAGTCTAGTTTTCAATCGGACAACATACTAACCCATCCTGATGTTGACAGACCGTTCGTGGTAGAAGCGGACGCTTCTAGCTACGCGTTGGGGGCTGTATTGTCTCAGAAGGATTCCTCAGGGACCTTGCGTCCCTGTGGATTTTACTCGCGGCAACTAACACCCTTCGAGCAGAACTATACCATATGGGAGAAGGAGTTGTTGGCGATTAAGGTGGCGTTTGAGGTGTGGCGGCACTGGCTTGAAGGGGCACGGCACCAGATCGTGGTCAGATCTGATCACAAGAACTTAGAGCACTTGCAAACAGCAAAGAAGTTAAACCAGCGTCAAATCCGCTGGGCTTTGTTTTTCTCCAGGTTTAACTTCAAGGTGCAGTTCGTGGAGGGGAAGGCAAACTTGCGGGCCGATGCTTTATCCCGCAAGCCGGAATTTAAGACCAATGAGCAGGTAGTATGTCAGACCATCTTGCCTACTGCCTCTCTGTGTGTTGTAGATAATGAGCTTGGGTTACATGACCAGATCCTTGAGGCTCAGAAGGATGATGTGTGGACTCAGGAGCAACTGATGCTGCTCTCTGCAGGTAACCGTACCATACTGCCGCATCTCCAGGATCAAGACGGGGTATTGGTGCGTAGGGGGCAGGTTTACGTACCAGTAGGGACCCTCAGGTTGGAGGTGATTAGAGCCCACCATGACGAACCCATGGCTGGGCACTTTGGCAGGTTCAAGACCGTACAGCTTATCACCAGGAGCTACTGGTGGCCAAAGATGCGGCAAGACATTCTGCGCTTTTGTGACAGCTGCGCCGTTTGTCAGCAGAGTAAGACGCCTGTTGGGCGCCCTAGAGGGTTGTTATCGTCTTTACCTGTTCCGGAGAGGCCATGGCAAATCATTTCCATGGATTTTATTTCAGATTTGCCTAAGTCTGGGGGTTATACTTGTATTTGGGTGGTGGTGGATTTATTTAGTAAACTGGCTCATTTTATTCCTTGTTCAACCATTCCGGCGGCCCCTACGTTGGCCTTACTATTTACAAAGCACATCTATCGTTTGCACGGAGCACCCGAGGTGATTATTTCAGATAGGGCTCCGCAATTTGTGTCACGCTTTTGGAAACACTTCCATGAGTGTTTGGGGACTAAGTTAAACGTGTCTTCAGCTTTCCATCCGCAAACGGATGGACAGTCGGAACGGGTTAATGGGCTCTTAGAGCAGTATCTGCGTTGTTTTTGTTTAGATCAACCCACGGCTTGGGTAAAGTGGTTACCGGTGGCGGAATTTGCTTACAACAATGCGGTGCACACGTCTAGTCAGCATACGCCATTTGAGCTAACTTATGGTTTTCACCCACGGGGAGGTGTGGCGCCGTCGACCAATGTGGTCTCTTCGGACCCTGTGTACCGCTCTTCGGAAATGGCTGCATTGCATGATGTTGCCCGTCGCTTACTGTTGGAAGCTAAGGCAACGCAGAAGACTCAGGCTGACCGCCACAGGCAGGCAGGGGAGGAGTTGGAAGAAGGGGATTTGGTGTGGTTATCTTCCAAACATATTAAACAGGCTGGGGGAAAGTTTGCGCCTCGGTATTTGGGTCCCTTTCCTATCGTTAAAAAGATTTCTTCTGTTGCGTTTCGTTTGCGTTTACCGTCTAGTTTAAAGGTCCATCCAGTCTTTCATCGTTCGCTGTTGAAACTTGATACCTCTAGTCGTCGTGGTGCTATAGCGGAGGGTATCACTGCCACTTCTCCGCCATCGGGGGAGGAGGCCTTTGTGAGAGGGGATAGTGTTATGATTGAGCCTCATGGCTCTGTTACTGACAGACGTGGGCGTAAGACTCCTCGAGAGTCAGATACTCTCGAGGAGCGAGAGAGAAAAAGACTGCGAGACATATTTGCAGCACCATCTGACGAGGAGTCTTTCGAAGGGTTTACGGAGAGAATGGAGGAGGGGCTGGTTAGCTCAGAGGAGGATGAGATGGATTGGACTCGGGTAAGGGAGGAAGTGGGTGCCACTGGCCATGATGGGACAGAAGATGAATGGGGACCTTCAGGATTAGACCCATGGTTTAGCTGGAGGGATGGGACGGGATCCACAGCTGGAGATGCTGTTGGGCGTAGTCAGAGGTGTTCCAGCTCTGACGAGGAAAGTGATGAGGAAACGCCCGGGTTAAGGAGGACAGCTGACAGTGATGAAGATTTGTAACTGGCATAAAATGGGGCTTGAGAGCAATTGCAAATTGCGTTGGGCAAGGTAATCTGGGCAAACGCTTGGGATCCGTGTGTGTGTGGGACGCTTCCCTGAAGACTTGTGTGCTTTCCTGTGCTGTGACGTAAGTTGATTGGAATCCAGGGTCAGACGGCGGGAGGGATTGTGTGGGCATTTGTTTGTGCAAACCTGTGCTTACTCTTATTAGCTTGACCTTCCGTCGTCTTCTTGACGGACGCCATCCCCTGCTTTGAGAACTCGGACTGAACTGACCACGGCTTGTCTTCCCCCCTTCTTGGACTTGGAAAAACTACAAACGTCTGCTTCTGGCTTTGATCTACGGAACGGAACTGGTCTACTCAACTGCTACAATCCTTGGCTGAGTTACTCGTGTTGGAGATCCTGTCTGCTGTGTGTGTGGGGGAGCGACGCAAGTTACTCTAAGCACAGTGTTGGCAGCAGAGAGGAATCTGCTGCCAATTAGTTGCATTCTTTGTATCTTTTGTTCCTTGGCTTTCGTTTCGTTTATACCCAGGCTGACGCAAGCAGTTTGTTTTTACCCGGATTAAACTCCGGTTTAATCCGGTTTATCTTTTGAACATTTACTTTTGCCCCTTTTTGCTCCTAAAGGCAAAAACTGCCTGGCCCTTGTGTTTTACGGGCATTTTTGAGTTCTGTAATCTAATAAACTCTGTTACTTTGAATCTTGTGGCGTTCTGTCCTTGACAGTGTGATTCCAAATCAATGGGACTAAAGTAGGTGATGCACAAGCTTTTGTTTGATTGTTCTACAGATTTGTAATTAATTGAGTTATAATTGGTTTTATTTCTTTATCCAATTGTTACAATCCCATCTGTTTGATCAACACATTTTTCACTTCCAAGAATGCATCATATGGTAATGGTCGAGCTAGTAGAGGGATATGGCAGCCACAAAAGTGGTCACCCCCAGATTTCAAACATTTTCTCCCCAGACTGACACAGAATCAAGTCGAGGCTGGTTTGAGTATCATAGGATAGCAGCATAACTAAATGAGAAGTGGGTGAGGTACAACAAATGTAAATTAATTGTTAAATTGAACATTGACCACCATTAAGGGCACTTCCAGACATAGTTAAAATCCTCATGGAAATGTGTTTAAATAACCTGCTTTTGCACAGGTTCCAACAGGAAGACTCCCTGGAGAGACTCAGTGTCTACTCAAACACAAATGACCTCCTATATATACAATTGAAAATGAATCAGTTCAGTAAATAATATATCTGGCAAATTAATATACTGTTTAAATTCACAGTAATATCGAACACCATCAAATGGATTGTCCCATATACATAGAAATGCAGTCGGCGTTAAATTCACAGTAATAACAAGCAGCCTCAAATGGATAGTCCAATATACATTGAAGTGCAATCGGCGTTGTATATTCTATTGCCGAGAAGAGTAAGTTCGCCACGACCGGTTTCGGCCCTGCATCAGGCCTTCCTCTGGTGGTCTGAAAATAGTTACGTACACTAACATAAGTAACAAAATATATCCATAAAACATCATCCATTGCCTAATACTAACATGGTTCCAAACTTAACACTTGTTCTCTTTAGAGATACATGTCATTTACATTATGAAATGTATATCAAAGACACCAATAGTTACATACACAAAATATAAGTAACTACCTATCCATTGAGTAATAACTATAAACAACATTACAATATACTTACATAGTTCCAAATTTAACACTTGTTCTCCTTAGAGATACCTGTTTTTTACAGTGGAATCTAGGTCAAAGGAACAAGGAGTGGCCATAAGCATTAAAGAGTTACAAACATCCAAACATTTGTTTTTAAACAAATTGTATATTTCTAAAACAGTATATACTCACGGGATACTCTGCTGTGTGTTAGGTTCTAATTGCGAGTATGAAAAGCATCAAGGGGTTGCCTCAATTTAAAGGGGAAGATGTTAAAGAAACAGAAAGGTTTATATGAAGATATAGAAGAAATACCACCAGATGGTGCTATGAGTACCCTTATTGTATTGGGTGTATTCAATTAGGGATTTATAGTATGCTAAGGTTCTATATATAACAACTGTATGAATTTTGTTCATTTAAGCCCTGTGGATGTTCTGTCCGTAATCTGAAAATCCAATATGTTTCCCTTTGCAAAAGTTTATTATTGAAGTCCATATGTTTGGATTGTGATACTACTTCTAGTATGTGGTATTTGAATGATTCAGGACTATGCTGTAGATCACAGAAATGTTTGTACAGTATGGATTCTCTGACATGATTTCGTATTTTGCTCCTGTGCTCTATAATTCTGCTCTTAATTTCTCGACGAGTCTGCCCCACATATGATAAATTACAATCACAAATTATCATGTAAATAACCCCTTTGGTTGTACAGGTGGCAAAATGGGGAAATTTAAATTCGAATGATAGATGTTGGTGTGTCAAGATTTTGGTCTCTATCAATTGGCTGCATACTGAACAATGATGGCAGCGATAGTTGCCCACCAGATTAGATTTTACAGTCCGGGGCCTATTGGTTATGTTTGAATGTACCAATATATCCCCAATATTCCTTGTTCTTTTATATGCTACCAAAGGGGGTCTATCACATCCAGGGATGTCTCTTATTAAGTTCCAGTACTTTTTAACAGTTTTGATGGCTAGATTGGACAAACTTGTAAGTGTGAGTGGCCATATCAATCTGTCTACTCCTGGTCTAATTTTGTCCTCTAGGAGTTTAGATCTAGGAATACTGGCAACCTTCGAGTAGGCTGATTGTATTATGGACTCTGGGTAACCTCGATTTCTGAACCTGCTTTTTGTCTCTTCCATTTCCTGATTGAAGTCCTGTAGGGTAGAGGAGTTGCGTTTAATCCTGAGCATCTGTGTAAAGGGTAAATTATTTTTTAATGCCCAATGATGGTAACTGTTGTAATGTAACAAGGAGTTTCTATCAGTGGTTTTTCGGTGGTTACTCACTTTCAATCGATCATTTTCCTTTGTAACCACGACATCTAGAAAAATCAAGGATGTAGAACTGATGTTTCCTGTAAATTTAATTTTGAGGTGAATTGTATTGATCCAGGATAATAACGTTACTGCCTCCTGATGTGAATTAACAATGATAAAGATATCATCAATAAATCTACAATATTTGATAATGCCGTCCGCTACAGGGTTCTTTGTATGATTCAAGATAGTTTCATTCTCCAAATTATCCATGAATAAATTGGCTATCGCTGGCGCGACAGGACTGCCCATGGCTACACCTTGTATTTGGAAATAGTATTTTTCATCAAACTTGAAGTAATTTTTTTCAAGAATAATATCAAGAAGATCCAACAAAAAAAAGGTGGGAGGGTGGTGATTAGGCCTCCTGTTCAAGGTTGATTCACATATATATCGTGCCTCCTCTAACGGAATATTGGTATACAGTGATATTACATCTACAGACATCAGGACTGCATCTGTTGGGATCACCAAGGATTCAATAATGTTAATAAAATGTTTTGTATCTCTAACATAGGAAGAAGTCTGTTTCACAAAAGGTTGTAAATAGTGGTCCACAAATTTAGCTAGTGGTTCTAAGACTGAGCCCGATCCGGATACAATAGGACGGCCAGGTACCGGTCTAATGTTTTTATGTATTTTGGGTAGAGTATATAGTACAGGGATTCTGGGCCATGGTGTATGTAGAAATTTATATACATCCTCTGATATATATCCAAGTGCCAGCCCTTCCAATGTCACCGTTCTTATAATTGACTGGATATGGTGTGTAGGGTCCCGTTCTATATTGAGATAATGTTCTCTTACAGATAATTGTCTATGGATCTCATCCATATAATCAGTGCGGTTCATTAATACTATGGCTCCACCTTTATCAGCTGGCTTCCAAACCAGATCTTTGTCATTAGCTAAATTGTGAAGGATGTGCCATTCCTTACTGGAAAAATTTGTACTGTATGATCTTTTTTGCTTTATAATTGTACAACATAATTCTTCAGATACTGTCTTCTCAAAAACTCTGAGGCCAATATGGTCAGTCGTAGGAAAAAAATTACTCCGTGGTTTGAAAGTGGAGGTAATAGGGTTTATTTTGGTTCCAAAATGATGTCTTAATCTAATGGTGCGAAATAACCTAGCTAATTCTATTCGCATCCTAAATGGATTATACTTAGGTTTAGGGACAAATGATAGACCTTTGTTGACAACCTCCCTCTCTTGAGGGGTTAGAACTCTTCTAGATAAATTCACGACTAGGTCTTCCGTTTGGCATTTGGAGCCTCTTGAAAAAAACGATTGGGTCTATTCCTAGTACGCCCCGTACGTCTGGGTACCCGAATGTTATCACTCCTAGTAGAGGCCATGCTACGTCCTGAACTGTCTGACATGGATTCTGTGTCTTCTTCAGAAGTATATTCACTAAACCTTACTTGTTTTTTAGAATATTGGCGTTTAGAGTATAGCCACTGGTAAACTCTGTTATTGTTGTAATCATTTTCATCCCGCTCAAACTTTTTAAGTTTGAAAGATCTAAGTTGTTGGGAAAATTCTTTAAGTTTACATGTGAGGGTGTCCAAATCAGTTTTAAACTGGTCCTCAGAGTTGAGTCTCTCCAATATAACCTGAGTTTGGGTTCTTACATTGGCAATTTCATCATTGGAGCGTGCAATAAGTAAGAGCATCAAATCCTGCGAGCACTTATTGAGAATTGCCACCCATTTTTGATTAAAGGATTCATCATCATGAAACATTCCTGGGGGTTTAAAAATCCGTAATCCCCTAGGAATTCTGTTAGCTCTGATATATTCTGCCAATGTTGAAGCATGTAAATCTAATCTAATCTCTCTACGTTTCAGTTTTTCATACTCCCTTATGCCTGTTGCCGTGTTGGGGTTACCAGAAGTAGATTCCCCAGATTCAAACAATGATCTGTCTTTGATTAAGGATTCCTTAAATTTATCATCAAAACTTAATCCTTGTTGCCACTCAGCCATGACAAAGCAAAGCTTTGGAAAGAACACTCTAAATGGGTTCCTGAGTCAACTCAAACACAAATGACCTCCTATATATACAATTGAAAATGAATCAGTTCAGTAAATAATATATCTGGCAAATTAATATACTGTTTAAATTCACAGTAATATCGAACACCATCAAATGGATTGTCCCATATACATAGAAATGCAGTCGGCGTTAAATTCACAGTAATAACAAGCAGCCTCAAATGGATAGTCCAATATACATTGAAGTGCAATCGGCGTTGTATATTCTATTGCCGAGAAGAGTAAGTTCGCCACGACCGGTTTCGGCCCTGCATCAGGCCTTCCTCTGGTGGTCTGAAAATAGTTACGTACACTAACATAAGTAACAAAATATATCCATAAAACATCATCCATTGCCTAATACTAACATGGTTCCAAACTTAACACTTGTTCTCTTTAGAGATACATGTCATTTACATTATGAAATGTATATCAAAGACACCAATAGTTACATACACAAAATATAAGTAAACAGGTATCTCTAAGGAGAACAAGTGTTAAATTTGGAACTATGTAAGTATATTGTAATGTTGTTTATAGTTATTACTCAATGGATAGGTAGTTACTTATATTTTGTGTATGTAACTATTGGTGTCTTTGATATACATTTCATAATGTAAATGACATGTATCTCTAAAGAGAACAAGTGTTAAGTTTGGAACCATGTTAGTATTAGGCAATGGATGATGTTTTATGGATATATTTTGTTACTTATGTTAGTGTACGTAACTATTTTCAGACCACCAGAGGAAGGCCTGATGCAGGGCCGAAACCGGTCGTGGCGAACTTACTCTTCTCGGCAATAGAATATACAACGCCGATTGCACTTCAATGTATATTGGACTATCCATTTGAGGCTGCTTGTTATTACTGTGAATTTAACGCCGACTGCATTTCTATGTATATGGGACAATCCATTTGATGGTGTTCGATATTACTGTGAATTTAAACAGTATATTAATTTGCCAGATATATTATTTACTGAACTGATTCATTTTCAATTGTATATATAGGAGGTCATTTGTGTTTGAGTTGACTCAGGAACCCATTTAGAGACTCAGTGTCTGCCAGCCCCTTTTGGGTAAGTTTTAGGGGTGAAATTGGGGTTTAGAGAGGAGGGGGTGGATGCTGTCTCACACATTTGGGCTCCAGAAGCCCAAACGTGCAAGATGGCTTTGCAGCTTGACCCCCAGTATTGCAGAAAGAAGTACTGGAATTCCATCCTCACAGGCCCAGATCATCAGACCTGGATCTTTCATTAAGGCCTGAATCTGATCAGGTATTTAATTAATGTGGAGTAAACTGGGAAATCCCGGTTTACTCCACATTAATTAGCTTTTACCAGGAGTGTTGCTTGGATACCTCCTGTAAAATCAAGACAGATCTTGGATTAAAGGCCTGTCTGGAACGGCTCAAAGAAGTAACTATGCATATAGACAGCAGATTCAAACCACTGATCTCAGTGACCAGTCTTTTCCTGCTCTTGGAGTCAAGGCCAAGGAGATGCTTGGGTTAACCACACCTCCATTGACTCAATGTATTTTTTGGCTGCTTCAAATAAAACAATGACTAGTGAATCCAGACAGAGGCCACAAAAAATGGCTGAAGAAATCAGAGATGCTTCCACTATCAAAGAGAGATTAGCTTTGAATGGGATTTGAGACACAAGTATCTCAAGAGTGAGTGTCAGTGACGGTATCAATTAGTACAATGGTTTGTGAGGATAATAAATTCCTTGTTGGTACAAGGGAAATTTTCATCCAGCCTTAAACAGGTGATAGGGAGGCCAATACTGAAGAAGGCGTCTTTTGATTCCTCCATACTAATCAACTACAGACTAATTTCTAACCTCCCCTTTTTGGACAAGGTTCTAGAGCGGGTGGTTGCTTCTCAGCTCCAGGGATTCTTGGAAGAAACCAATTTTCTAGACCAATCAAAGCCTAGCTTCAGGCCTGGACACAGTACCGAGACTGCTTTGGTCACATTGGTGGATGAGCTCTGCAGAGAGCTGGATAGGGGGAGTGTGTCCCTACTGGTTTTCTTGGACATCTCAGTGGCTTTCGATACCATTGACCATGGTATCCTTCTGGGTTAGCTTTCCAGGATGGGTCTTGGGGGTACTGCTCTGCAGTGGCTCTGTTCCTTCCTGGAGGGCCATTCCCAGTCAGTGAAGCTGGGGGGACACCTGCTCGGACCCCTGGCCATTGACCTAAGGGGTCACATAATTTTCTATTCTGTCCCCTATACTTTTTAACATCTGTATGAAACCGCTGGGAGAGGTCATCCGGAGTTTTGGAGTTCGGTACCATCTCTATGCAGATGACACTCTACTACTCTTTTCCACCTAAATCCAAGGAAGCCCCTCGGATACTCGACCAGTGCCTGGCCACTGTGTTGGGCTGGATGAGGGCGAACAAGCTGAAGCTTAATCCTGACAAGACAGAGGTCCTTCAGGCCAGTTGCACATCGGATCGGGGCATAGGGTGGCAACCTGTGCTCGACGGGGTCACACTCCCCCTGAAGACACAGGTCCACTTCCCGGACTCAGCGCTGACAATTGATGTCGGCAGGTGTTGGCAGTGGCCTGGAGGGCCTTTGCACAATTAAAACTTGTGCAACAGCTACGACCGTACCTTATGAAGTCTGACTTGGCCACAGTGGTCCACGTCATAGTTACCTCTAGATTGGATTATTGCAATGTGCTACGTTGGGCTGCCCTTGAAGACGGCCTGGAAACTACCATTGGTCCAACGATTGGCAGCCAGACTGTTAACTGGAGCAAATTACGGGGAGCGGTCAACCCCCCAGTTTAAGGAGCTCTATTGGCTGCCGATCATTTTCCAGTCCCAATCAAAGGTGCAGGTTATCACCTACAAAGCCCTGAATGGTTCAGGACCCACCTACCTTCATGACCGTGTTTCCCCCATGAACCTGCACGATGTCTCCGATCATCTGGGGATGCCCTTCTCTCGCTTCCACCTTCATCACAAGCACGGCTTGTTGGGACGAGGGAGATGGCCTTTTTGTGGTCCCCCCCCCCAGCTTAGGCAAGCACCCATCCTGTCAGCCTTTAGAAAAGAGTTAAAAACTTGGCTTTTCCAGTGCGCCTTTGAATAATCAGTCCCCACGACACACCCCACCTAAATGGAAATTTATATAATTTGCACTTTATTATGCTCCTTGTTGGAAGTAACCCCACTCCAAATCTCTCAGAGAACACTTCAGGACTTTGTCCATTCATGCTCCCTAATGGTATTACAATACATATCTTTGCTCCTTTTTCTAGACCGCCCTCCCATTTCATTCACTTTGCCATTAAATGGTGGTCTTTGCATTTTATCATTTTATCATTTTTATTGTTTTATTATGGTACTATACTGCATTATTGTGGTTTTAATGTGTTTATTTTATGTGTTTGAAGATGTTGTCCATACATGTCTTTTATTTTGATTATTCATTTTTCTTTGGGCTTGGCCCTGTGTTAGCCACCCTGAGTCCCTGCAGGGAGATGGAGGCAGGATAGAAAAATAAAGTATCATTATTATTGTTGTTATGCAATGCATTCATTTTGGAATTAATTAAAATCAAGCTGCACTAGATATGTTCAATTCAGTTTTTCATCTGTTCTGAATTAAATAAATTCATTCATCTTGTTCAAAGATATTTTCCAGAAAGTCTAACCTTCTTTGACAGCATTTTCATCTTTTGTGACTTGTGTTATACCTTGCATTAGGCTTGTGCAATTCAGCTGGAGGGCAATCTGTCTTTGATATCTGAATTTTGTTAGGTACCTAGATCCATTTTTGGGAGCCTCCCAAAAATCAGCTAATAGAAAATCTGTTTTCGTCTAGGCAGCCAAAAGATCCAGGAAGATCCGGCCCATTGGTGGGAATGGGGAACTTACGAGGCTCCCCTTCCTGTTCCTGGGATCCTTTCCTTTCTTCCACAACAGTTAAACCCATAAATGTAGAGAGCCAACTGTACCAAGGGATTCTGTAGTACATCTGTAGTACTGCAAAAAAGAAATGTCTAGCATAAACCTTTTTGGGTACCAGTCCGTGTCATTAGTCTGTAGTCCACAAAAGCTTATACTACATTTTTTTCCCCCATTAGTCTCAAAGGTGCTGCAAAATAATATGTCTTTTTATACTCCCAGAAAGTTTGACTATTTTCACACACTACTTATGTATGGCATAAATGGTGGAGATACTAAATAGTAACAATAAATGACCTATAGGATGAGAACCTGAAGAATGCACTGTTCTGATCTTTTGTTGCCTGATATGCAGTGGACAAGAATTATTTGCAGAAAAGAATCTATTCCGATACTTGCACATTTCCTTCTAGTGCTTTGCTCCCTTTCTGAAAGCTAAAAAGTCACCATAATTGGAAATTAAATGGATATCAAACTTTTCAGATCAGTCAATCAATCATGCACATGAAACCACTTTTAGTATAAAATCCTTGATTCCTCCAAACCACTGAGTAAAGATATTCAGTGTTTATTTTGCAGAGGGATTTTCAGAGGTGGAAAAATGTAATTATAAGAAAAGGAGGAAAATGTGAACTGTCGGAGGCATAAAGTGCAGCACTCAGTATAAGACAATTGCCTAAATTCCCTGATTGACAGATGGATGTCACATTAGATGAAAATGATAACAGATTTAGTGGACTGAAGAATAACTTCCTCTTGACAGTGCTCTGACCCTTGACCTAAAACCTGACTCCTGTTAGCTTCACTAACATAGGGTAATTGTCACAGGTGCAGGATAAAAGAAACCTCCACAGCACTACCAATGGTTAGAGGCCAATTTCTTTTGAAGATCACAAATGAACTGTTGAGATACAGTCCAAAAGTCCTGACCCTTGTTGGCTTTTGAAGGCATGAAAATGTACCCTAGGGAAAGAGGAAGCTGCCATATATCGCAAAGGTTTGGTTTTGGCTGGTATAAAGAAATATTGAAACTGCGTAATGAGTAAGTATACAAACAGTGCCGAGTGATGGTAAAATAATGTATTTTCATTAACACAAAGCCCTGTTTTTCACACAATTGTGACACAGTTTTAATAGAAAATGGGACTGTGTGCTCAATAGAATTCATGGGTTTTTATAATTATTAGTAAACTATTACCATGTCATATGCTGGATACGTTCTCAGCTCTGAAATGATTCTGTGGTATTTATATGCTAATTGTGGGTTTTTGAATAAAAGCCAGTACTTTGAAATATACTTAGATTTGAGAAAGGTAGAGGATTGTCGCAAGACTTGTAAATGACATAGTGACAACTGTGAAAATTCACAAAAGTTTATACCTCCTTCTGTTAGAAAATAGAGTACATTTTATTCGCTTTCTTCAACAACATGAATGGGGAATTCAGAAAACAAGAGGGCAACACAATGAGCTATGCAAATATTCTTTACAATAGATGAAGGAATATTACTAAAAAAAATAAATGACTGTATATCTTATTGGAGTGAACTCAGTGTAGTAGCCTGGCAGTGTTGTTTTCTTTTGATATGGAAGAATGAATATCATAAGATTGGAGAGGGAGTGACATGACTTCACATCTCATTACGTTAATGTAGATGCACTAAGTAACCTGTGTGTGTTTCAAACCGTTTTACAGAATTTAAAAAGAAGAAGACGATGACAATGACAAGATCAAGTTCTTGGAGATTGGGTAACAAACAAAACAGTGCATTCAGTTATTATGTTTGTTGTTGGTGAATGCTGAAATTTTCCAAATATTTATTCACAAAATATGAAGGAACAGAAACAACACAGCCAACACAATGGAATTGCTGGGCTCAAATTTCTACTGTTCTCTGAAAGGCAGCTCTGGGGGGAAAAAGCATAAATTATGTGAAAATTCATTGAGGGTTCTTATTAAGGTCATAGGTCTTGCCCTTTTGGTTATTATTCATCCACAAACTGTGCTGAGGAGTAATACGACACTAAATTGGTATATACAAGCCTTAGGGTAATTGCCCAAGGAAAATAAAACACTCAAATTACCCTTTAAGGCTTTCTGTATAGGTAAGATGACTTCAGTTCACTGTGTGAAAGATGCAGTCAAACATACATTTCCTACTCTGTCGTGCTCGCTTATGAGTAAATCATGACAAATATATGGGGTTATTTCCATGCCACATATTGTCTCTCACACATACACACACACACACACACACACACACACACACACACACAATAATGATTCCTCTCCAGACTACCATCTTTTCAAATGTGATGAGATCATCAGGTAACAGTGTAAGATATGAAGGTTTTGCATGCTGTGTTGTTAGCACATTAAAAAAAAGAAATTGCTAGGATAATTAACAACTACCTATTTGTCTGTGGGCTGCATTCATTATGCCAGCACAAATTGGAGGGCTCAAAAAAAATCTGTGCACTAAAAATTTACTCTTTGTTCAGGAAGTTCCCTTTGGATTTGAGGGAAATTCTGGTTTGCTGTGTCTATTGTAATTGTGACAGGCAGTTGACATGTCTCATAGTCTAAATGTAGTGGCAAGCAGGGGGTGGTACAAATCACGGAGGGGGGAAAAATCTGCCATTCACCCTTGTGCAAAGGAAAGGTGTTCTTAGCATACTCCAATCTATGTTCAGTCTAGAATTGGGTCTCTGAGGTTGAAGGTCAAATCTGTGGGGTCAAAGCTATTTCTTGTCAATCTTCGTTCCCTAATGACACATGAATTGGAAATTAGAACAAAGTAAGTAAAGCGAATAGCCAGAAGGTGAGTGTCTGTTTTATTACTCCGAAGAGCTGGGAAATCTGGCCAATTGTTGCCCTGTGTGGCTTGAATGACAGTTGTTAAGTTGAAAAAGGGACAGTGTGATGGGAATGCCACTTTAAATCTCAATTACCT